>NC_058520.1:260038575-260113575 GCF_904849725.1 Hordeum vulgare subsp. vulgare
ACGCGGAGGTGTCGTACGTTCGGCACTAGATCGTGATTGGATCATGGGACGGCTTGCGATTTGGATCGCGTAGAGGTTCGACTACATCAACAGCGTTTCTTAACACTTCCCGCTTAGCGATCTACATGGGTATGTGGATACGATCTCTCCTCTCATAGATGGCCAGCACCACGGATAGATCTTGTATGTGCGTAGGAAAAATCATGTTTCCCATGCAACATTCCCCACACTGGTATCACAGCTAGGTCTATGCGAAGATGACATCTCGAGTAGAACATAAAGGAGTTTGTGGGCATTGATACTCAGATTGCCGCCCTCCTTAGTCTTTTCATGATTCGGTGGTATGGTGGCATGAAGCGGACCTGACCAACCTTCCTCGTCCGCGTACGAGGGACCGCTGTCGACACACATGCAACTTGTCACATAAACATGGCGGGCGGATGTTTGTCTCTCCTACTTTAGTTGAATCGGATTTGACACAGGAGGTCCTTGTACAAGGTTCAATAGCAACTTGCATATCACCGTTATGGTTTTCGCATAGGTAAGAAGCGCTCTTCCTAGATACACGTATGTCGTGGAACTACACGAGCACCTATGGAGCCTACGGGCTCCTTATGATTCGGCGGGGGAGAAGGATGCACGAAGGGCAGACCTAAGGATCAGGGCAACGCTCGGGTGCACGTGGCCGAGACTAGGGGCGTGGTTAGGGCTTCAACTTCACTTGCAAAGTTTTCCATTGCGTGTCCTTGAATGCGCGCAGTGGGAGTCATGTGCGGGGTGGCCGAATAACCCGCGCAGGAGGCGGCCCTACCACGATTTGTCATTTTCGCCACGCGTGTTGCATGCACAACTTTGACTAGGTACGCGACACCCTAGCTTTAAAGCTTCTGACGAACACGGCTCCCCTGACTGGAGGAGTGGGGCAGCCGCCTGCTCGCCCGTGAACGGGGGCGAGTGGATTGGTGGGAGTGGGCGGTGGCTCTTGGAAGTGGGGATGGGCCAGCCCCCGCATCCCGCCCTATAAATTTGGGTATTTGCATGAGGTGACGCTCATCCTTCTTCCTAGAGCATCTCCGTCCAACTCCCACCTCCATCTGTGATTTGTGTAGCTCTCGGCCTCGACAATGGCGAGGGGAAGAGGGTGGCCCCCGTTCTCTACCTCAACAACCAGGGGCACTCGTTCGGATCATGCCACCGCTTCGGCCGCAGATGCGGAGGGTGGCCCGAGCGCCCGAGGCGAGGCGCCGCGGTCGCCGCGGTGGTCGTGGACGGGAGACGGGGCGCTGCTCCAGCGGTTTCTCCCCCGCAGAACCCTGTTCCAGCGGGGACTCATGCTGAGGGTACGCCATTGGAGTTCCTTGTCAAATTGCGAGGTCGCATCAGGACCCGCCTCCGACTCTGTGGCGCATTTGCTAGGGTGATGAAGGAAGAGAAGCTCCTGATGCAGTGGCTGCAGGCGCACTGCTGCGGCAATGGGGCCGTGCACGTGGCCGTGGAGTATCCCGAGCCTCACCTCCTGCTACTCGGTCATGGATGGAAGAGCTTCGCTCGCACCCACAATCTTTGGGACAGACACATTCTTCGCTTCAAGATGATGGCAGCTAACCTGCTCTCCGTCAAGGTATTCGGGAGACCAGGTATCCGCTTCAGTTGCTGCGAAGAGAGCTCGAGCGGGACTGGAAGTCCTTCCTCGCCCGAAAGCGATGAGGAGGACAGTGATGACTGCGACAGCTACAGCGGGTCAGAGCCTCGGCAGGCCAAGCCTGAGTATGAGAATATAAATTATTTCCTTTGTTTGTTTCTGCCTAAGAAGGAAATCCCTACGCTATCTAGGTACTTGTCGGCGCGAATGATCCCTGCTGAGAACGCTTAGAGGATGGGTCCTCTGTAATCTGTCGAGGGTGCTGCTGCCGGCAAGCCACCTTGATCGACCGACCTTGCTGGTGCGTACAGCCTCGCCGTAAGTGCTCGAAGGAGCGGGTCCTGGGCAGCTCACCGGGGGAGTAACCTCCGGCAAGGTATCGCGACAAGGCCCCTTTCCGCGTGCAAGTTTCTAGTACCGAACAAGGTCGAAGACTCGCAGGGAAAGGAAAATGATTCGTCGGGACCTTTGCCGGCGCGGCTGTCCCTGCCGTGGGTGCTTAGAGGAGCGGATCCTTAGTGACCTGCTAGAGGCTCCGCCGCCGTGAAGGTTTCCTCAGTGTTACAGACGTCGCCGCTTAGGTTGCTGAACGATGCTCGAAGCAAAACAACGGCGCGCATGTCAACACCAAGTTCCCCTTGCGGAAAGTCTCGGGAACTGGTTCATCTATCCTTGCTGGAGGTAGGCGTAACGCACACTTATGCATACCAACATATGAGAAGGTCGGTAAAAACAGCGAAACGATTAAGACGGTTGTGTTGTTCTCTGCGTAAAGGTTCATATGTCGTGCTTATAAGACTTGCGCAAAGGGACGGTTGCCGGGAGCCCCCGGCGTCAAAGATTTATTGTTTGCCGGCAAGGATGTTGTCGGCCCGTAGGTGGTCAAGGAATCCCTGGACCTCCTCGGGATCGAAAGGCCCCGACAAAGAGCCATTGTCTCGCCGGGGAACTCTCCATTGTGCCTCTAACAACAGCCCACACACCTAGGTGCGTGCTCGTCGGAACGAGTGACTGGGGTCTAGCCGGAGCCCCCTGGCTCGTCCTCGACAATGGCGCGTCAACCTGGAGGGGTGCTTTCGTTGGAGAAGGTGTCGAGGATCCTACCAGAGCTCCCGACGCATGCGCTCGACAGCACCACGACACCCTGGAGGAGGTGTCTCCGCCAGAGTGCGTGGAAGTCCAGGGGGCCTGTCCCTATCTTGCCTTTGCCCGAGCCGTCGATGGCTCAGGCGGCTGCGGACGTGGCCGCGGATCGTCGAGGCTCCACGGCCGTGCTCTCTTCGGAGGGCGTCATGATGGATATGGTGGTTGGGTCGATACCTAGATCCTCAAACCTGACTAGCGCACCAGTATGGGCGCCCTACCTAGCGTGCCAAAGATGTCATGGAACAACACGAGCACCTATGGAGCCTACGGGCTCCTTACGGTTTGGCGGGGGAGAAGGATGCACGAAGGGTAGACCTAAGGATCGGGGCAACGGTCGTTTTTCACACAGGTTCGGGCCGCTCGGGGGCGTAAAACCCTACTCCTACGTCGTGTTGATGGTGTGAAGGTTGATGGTTACTTAGCGTCAATTGTCCAACTAGATAACCTCCCCAAATGCATGCCTAGGGCCTTCTTTTATAGGTGGAAGGGGACTCCCATAGGGGCAGCATTGGGTTTTCACGAGGTGCACAGTGCACCCACAAGTTTTATAGTAATCTAGAGCGATTCTGCGTCTTAGCAGACGCATTAAAGGCTTTGCCAGCTGCCTCGGAGATGGGACAAGCATGCGTCCCATCGGCACTGTGCTCCCAGATTGTGCTTGACACGCGTCGACTGGGACGACACATATCAAGTTGCTAGGGGGCAGCTGGCAGTTGCGCTGGCACGCTACTCTTCAGGGCCCTGTCGGGCTTGCTCTTAGTTGGAGCGTAGGTAGCTCCCCCGGCAAGGAGCTTGCCGGGGGTACTGCTGCTTTCATCCCGGCAAAAGGTGCTTGCCGAGGCCTTGTTGCTGGTCTTTGGTCTTGAGGCTTCGGGGGCCTTCAAGGTATCTTCGTGCGGGCACTACGCGAAAGTGCCCTTGTTGAGATCGTCTTGCCAGGGGCTCTTCTTGCCCGTGGCCTAGGTTCTGCGGGTTTTCTGCCAGCCTCCCCCGGCAAAAGGGGCTTGCCAGGGTTTCCCCTGCCCGTCGGTGTCCCTGGCAAAGCTCGCCGAGGGATACTACTGCCCGTGCACAAGTCTGGGGCGCTAAATACCCCTTATTTTGTGCACCGACACCATAACAGCCACGTAAAACATGCACCAAAAAATTAGAGGACGTCTAACTTGTTTTTGCAGGGTTTGCTGTGATATGATATGGCCAATGACATGATGTTATATATTTGATATATGAGATGATCATGTTGTAATAGTTAATATCGATTTGCATGTCGATGCTACGGCAACCGGCGGGAGCCATAGGGTTGTCTTTAATTTTTTGAGCGTTTAAGTGATGCTTTACTTTATCGCTAAATAAGTAGCAATAGTAATACAAGCTTAGATGATGCGACAACCTTGAAGGAAGCACAATGATGTAGATCATGGTGTGGCACCGGTGATGATGGAGATCATGCCAGTCCTTGATGATGGAGATCAAAAGCACAAGATCATGACCATATCATGTCACTTATGATTTGCATGTGATGTTAATCCTTTTTATGCATCTTATTTTTCTAAGGACGATGTTAGCATTATAAGGTGCTCCCTCACCAAAATTTCAAGACAAAACTGTGTTCTCCCCAAGTGTGTAGCGTTGCGAAAGGTTGTCGTTTCGAGACACCACGTGATGATCGGGTGTGATAGACTCTACGTTCACATACAACGGTTGCATGAAATTTTTGCACATGTAGAACACTCGGGTTAAACTTGACGAGCCTAGCATGTACACACATGGCCTCGGAACACAAGAGACCGAAAGGTCAAACATGAGTAATATAGTTGATATGATCAACATGATGATGTTCACCATTGAAACCAGCTCATCTCACGTGATGATCAGACTTGTGTTGGTGGATTTGGATCATGTATGACTCAAACAAATAGAGGGATGTCAACTTGAGTGGGAGTTTTTTGTATGATTAACTAAACTCATTATCTTGAACAATAGTCTAAGTAATCTTTGCAAGTTTTATGTTGTAGATCAATGGTTTGCGCAGTAGCACCCCTGAATTTTAATGCGTTCCTAGAGAAAACTATGTTGAAAGATTATGGGAGCAACTTTGTATACTAGGCCCACATTCTGAGGCTTGTCCTCATAGTTTCCCAAAAGAGTTATGTCCTTGATGCACCTCTTGGTGATGTGCCCCCTTCCCGGCGGCTGAAGACATTTTGAATATCTGCCAGTCGCGCCTGGATGGCTACTCATTAGTTCAGTTTCGATCTTTTATGGCTTAGAGCCGGGACTTCAAAGACATTTTGAATATCATGTAGGATATGCGAGGTTCCAGGAGTTTAAGTTTATCTTTGAGAAGAATGCCCGGATAGAGATGTATAAGACCTCCGATAAGTTCCATGCTTGCAAGATGGAGGAGATGTGTTTGTCAGTGAGCATGTACTCAGAATGTGTGGGTATGCCAACTGTCTCGCTGAGTTGGGAATTGGTCTCCCGCTAGAGGCGATCACTGACAGAGTTCTTCAATCACACCCACCTAGCTACGAAAGCTTTGTGATCAACTACAACACGCAAGGGATGAATAAATCAGTCGCCGGACTGTTTGCGATGCTAAAAGTCAGTCAGTCAGAAATCCAGAAGGAACATCAAGTGTTCATGGTGAATAAAACTAGCAGTTTCAATAAAAATGGCAAGGGCAAGAAAGGTAACTTCAAAAAGAGTGGCAAAGCTATTGCTCCTCCCGTGAAGAAAACTAAGGCTAGACCCAAGCCACAAACTGAGTGCTATCACTGCAAGGGGACTGGTCACTGGAAGCGAAACTGCCCCAAGAATCTGGCCGACAAGAAGGCGGCCAACTCCAAACAAGGTATATATGTTATACATGTTCTTGATGTGTAGCTCACCAACTCTCGTTGTAGTGCCTGGTATTTGATACCGGTTCGGTTGCTCACATTTGTAACTCAAAGCAGGAACTGTGGAATAAACGGAGGTTGGCGAAGGATGTAGAGACGATACGCGTGGGAAATGGTTCCAAGGTTGATGCGATCGCCTTCGGCACGCTCTCACTTCAATTACCATCAGGATTAGTGATGAACCTAAATAATTGTTATTTAGTGCCTATGTTAAACATGCACATTATATCTGGATCTTGTTTATTGTGAGAAGGTTACTCATTTAAATTAGAGAATAATGGTTGTTATATTTATATGAGTAATATCTTTTATGGTCATGCACCCAATGTGATGGGTTTGTTCTTATTGAATCTCGGTAGTAATGACGCATGTCCATAACATTGATGCCAAAAGATGTAGAGTTAATGGTAGTACCCCTTTTTGTGGCAGTGCCACTTAGGTCATATTGGTGTAAAGTGCATGAAGAAACTCCATGCTGATGGACTTTTGGAGTCACTTGATTTTGAATCACTTGACACATGTGAACCATGCCTCTTTGGCAAGATGACCGAAACTCCATTCTCCGGAACAACGGAGCGAGGAAGTGTCTTGTTGGAAATCATACATACTGATATGTATGGTTCGATGAGCATTGAGGCACGCGGTGGATATCGTTATTTTCTCACCTTAATCGATGACTTAAGTAGATACGGTTATATTTACTTAATGAAAGACAAGTCTAAAATATTTGAAAAGTTCAAGCCATTTCAGAGTGAAGTGGAGGATCATCCTAACAAGAAGATCCAATTCCTACTATCTGATCGAGGAGGAGAGTATCCGAGTTATGAGTTTGGCACTCTCTTAAGACAGTGTGGAATTGTTTCACAGTTGATGTTTCCTGGAACACCACAACGCAATGGTTTGTCCGAACGTCCTAATCATACTTTATTAGATATGGTGTGTTCTATGATGTCTCTTTCCAATTTGCCATTATCATTTTGGGGTTATGCATTAGAGACAGCTGCATTGACTTTAAATAAGGCACCATCAAAATCCGTTGATACGACGCCATATGAACTGTGGTTTGGTAAGAAACCAAAGTTGTTGTTTCTTGAAGTTTGGGGATGTGATCCTTATGTCAAAAAGCTTCAGACTGAAAAGCTAGAACCCAAAGCGAAGAAATGCATCTTCATTGGATACCCGAAAGAGACAGTTCGGTATACCTTCTATCTCAGATCTGAAGGCAAAGTGTTTGTCACTAAAAATGGAACATTTCTTGAGAAAGAATTTATCTCATAAGAATCATGTGGGAGGAAGATAGAACTTGATGAGGTTATTGAACCTCTACTTCAACCAGAAAGTAGCGCACCACATAAAATTGTTTGTGTGGAGCCTACACCATTTGAAGAGGAAGCCAATGATGATGATCATGAAGCTTCAGATCAAGTTGCTATCGAACCACGTAAGTCGACAAGGGTACGCACTACTCCTGAGTGGTACGACAACCCTTTCTTGTCAATCATGTTGTTGGACAACGATGAACCTACGAGCTATGGAGAAGCGATGGTGGGCCAGGATTCCAACAAATGGTTAGAGGCCATGAAATCCGAGATAGGATCCATGTAGAAAAACAAAGTGTGGACTTTGGAAGTATAACCTAAAGGGCGAAATGTCATTCACAATAAATGGATTTTTAAGAAGAAGACGGGCGCCGAGGCAATGTTAGCAATAGCTGTATTTTTTGATTATGAAATTAGGCAGATGGATGTCAAAACAACTTTCCTGGACGGTTTCCTTAAGGAAGAGTTGTATATGATGCAACCGGAAGGTTTTGTTGATTCAGAGAATGCTAACAAAGTACACAAGCTCCAGCGATCCATTTATGAACTGGTCCAAGCATCTCGAAGTTGGAATTAGCGGTTTGATGAGGTGATCAAGGCGTTTGGGTTTATACAAGTTTATGGAGGAACTTGTATTTAGAAGAAAGTGAGTGGGAGCTCTATAGCGTTTGTAATATTATATGTGGATGTCATATCACTGATTGTAAACAATATAGAATTTTTGGGAAGCATTGTCGGCGTCCTGCGAACGGGGTACCAAGACCTGCCTGTCTGTGGCCCAGGGATGGCCCACCCCATCGATCAAGCACCAGCAGGCACGACAAGGCCCTCGTGAGGGACCAAGCCTCACGGGGAGGGATGGAATCAAGACACGCAGGGGCCCCCTGAGGACCCCTCCGGAGCGGCGGATATTCTCAGGCAAGGCTCGGCTTGAGGAGTCAAGGATGACGCAAAAGGCGGACAGACGACCCGCTGATGGCAGAGCAGTGGAGTCCCCCCTTTGTTGCAAAGAAGGGCGGGAGCCTGCGTGGACCCCAAAGGCATATTCAAAAGGTTTCCCTTCTAGTGCAACCAAGCCACTGGCGCCCGACAGTAAGGCTGACGGCACAGTAGGCTTTTCCAGCAGCACGTATAGTTACTTTGCAGGCGAAGACCACTTTTGATAGGGGAAGCACGTTCCTGTGTCTCCCACCGAAACTAGCCGTTGTGGGTCCACTCCCGTCTAGATAAGGGAGGAGGACCCTGGCCTCCACTATAATAGAGAGGGTAGGATATCAGAGAGAAGGGGAGATCATCAGAACCGTAGAACAACACACCAAGCCACTGGCCTTTGGAGGCACAAAAGCACTGTACTATCTCGTTCGTCAACCTCTGTGAGAGGCAATTGTAAGGACCAAGATGCGGTCCTTTCTCATCTGGGGATCGAGGCCCCGAATTGTAAAGGAGCGCATCTTAGCGTCTCGCAAAAAGGTAAGGCACATCACATACATAATAATAAAGATAGACAATCAGGGGTTCAATTGCCTTCTCATAAATATATCAGAGTACATCACGCATACAACCAAAGTAGTTCCGCTACAAACTATAAAACAAGAGAAAAGGCTATGCTACCCTGCCTGCTGGCCCACGATCACGACCACGACTCAATCTTCTGGATAGTTCACGTACAGGCGGTCGGTCTCCTCGGTGTACTGCCACGCCAGCTGCGTGCCGTCGGGATCATCTATCTCTGGGGTACCTGAAGCTGTTGGTTTTGTGAAGGAATCTGTGAGCCACGGGGACTCAGCAATCCATGACCTTGGTGCCAGAACTAGTCAAGTTATTAGGTTGGACAGGGTAGAGTGTTTAAGGTTGCAGCATCCTAAGCTTGACATGGTGTCTAACTTACGTAGAACATTTATGAAGGTGGACTATACTAGCGGTCGGGAATACTTGATCACTAAGTGATCCTGAACACCTACCTACGTCATTCATAACCCCACCGTGTTCCCGATCGAAGAGAGATCTTCAAGGGGACAGTCACGGTTACGCACACAGTTGGTAATTTTTTACCTTATGTTTGAGTAATCTAATACCAGATGTTAACAAAATATTCCAAGTGGCCACATAACCGCGGGCACGGCTTTCCGAAAGATTAAACCCTGCAAGGGTGCTCCAACTAGTCCATCACAAATGTACACGGGCTGCAAAGTAATCCTCTACCACGAATCTCGTGATCTCGTCGGATTCCTTAGAGGAAAACCTCAACTCTCGGGAGAACCAAAGCTTCACTCGGATTCCTATACGCAAGATATCTCGCTAAGGTAAGACAAGACTAGCAGGACCTCTCGACGTGTCGACGACCCTGATAAGAACCGTGTATCTTAGTCTCAGGACACGCCGGATGAGCGACCCATACAGTGGCCTGATAGAAATCTCTCAAGTTGCCCTGAGTTGGCCCCGCACAGTGCTCTAGGTTGGACCAACACTCATGAGGAGCACTGGCCCGGGTTGTTGATTAAATTCCTCGGGGTAGCTATTCCCTATGCAGATTATTATTAAGTGATTAGCAAATTAACACCAATGTTGGGTCTTTCCGGACAAGTCTTAACACTACGCGATTTATCGAGGGGGTCCCCATGACAACCCCTGACGTGTTAGGAGAGATCAATATGGAATCAAACATCGGTAGCCGGTAACTATGGCGGCAATAACGGAACAAAGCACCCAGCAAAAGGCCAGGCCTTCCGTTATTCACCAAGTATATAGGTGCATTAATTAAATAACAGAATTTAAGATAATGATATCAAGCTCATGTTATCACATGAGTCAAAGCACCTGCATCTAGCAACGCTAACATTAGTAGCTGAGCAAAGCCTGCTTAGCCATCCAAGTTTGATAGGAAGGAATCAGTGTTTGGGTTCATGGAATATCAAGAGGCAAATATTTCAGTGGTAGGCAGCGAGCATATGACAAGGAAACGTAATCTAGCATAACAAGTCTAGAGATGGAATCAAGGTCATATCATCTTGCCTGTGATATCCTCGGCTTGGAATGGTTCTTGATCGTCCTCACGTTCTCTCCTGACTCCATGTATCCGTTCTCCGATCCCAGTGCTACCCAACATAAGAATAACATTTAATGAACAAAAGCACCTCAAGATGCAACAAGCACATGATGCATGAGATGAAAATGAGCATGCATCACTATTTCTATCACTAACATAAGCATAAGGAGTAAATACATGTTTCTGGACAGAACTATATCCTAAGCTACTTTTTCATGCATGAGAATGACATGATCAAATGTGCCTCGTGAAAATGATGCAAAACCCTATAAAAAACATTACAATCGGAGCAACGGATCAACGGGAATCAACAAAACAAGATATGAAGCCCTACGTGTCAAAATCATCACCACACACTCAAATGGCACAAATCTGGTATTACCAGGTTTCCAAGACATAAAAAAACCAACATGGATGGGGTGGAGCAAATAAGAACACCACAACATCAACTAAGCACTCACAAACATCAAAATGACAAAACTACACAATCTTCCATAAACTGTATCATAGCACTTTGTGAGCTACATGCAAAGCACCTACAGCCACCCAACTATGACAAATAATATATGTGGCTATACCTAGGCAAGAATACTACCAGGACAAGCAAGAATCACACAAAAAGGAATTAAACACAGAAAGTTACAAGGCTGCAAACTTGCCCAAAAACATCAGTTTTCAGGGACTTAGTGAAAATTCCAGATTCTCACTTTCTGTGTATGCTCTGAAGCATTTTGACAGCAGCCAAAACAATTGCTACAGGACTCCAAATGATATGAAATTTACAGGGAGCTAGAAAAACATATCAGGTCCAACTTTCTAGTTGAAAGCTAAGGCTAGATCACAATACATTGACCAGCACAACCTCATTAACAGGAGAAGAAAAAGTAAACAGATTCTCAGACAGATTTTCACTAATCTAGAATGTCAGCCACATGCCTACTTTGAGTGGGCATAACTTGCACATATGGAATCCTAATCAAGAGATGAAACCAACAAGAGGTAGAGGGGTCACCCTCTACTAGCACAACCAAGAAACAAACATAAAGGCTCAGCACAACTCATGGAACCAAGTTCCAAACATAGAAGAAAATGAAAGTATGTCATGTCCAGAAAATGTTCCAATGGAAAAACTGAGTTCGCCAATGGGTTCCTTGGGAGATTCTACCACAAAAACATATATAGTATGCATAGACTACTTTAGAGCAAGTGGCCACAAACAAGGAAGGAAAACTACATCAATTCCTACAATGGAATAGTGCAACATCTCATGTGCACTCACTAGATCAACTACCACATAGCTATGCTCATGTGCACAAAGACAATATGGACATGCGGGTTTGAACCCCATGTTTGTGTCATGCACAACAACATCACAAGCACTTCTATCAAGATAAGCACTAGATCATCCACACATACTCACACATCATGCCCTCTCTCATATGAACATGAGGAGGTGCACAAGTGTTGCCAATGGGGCTGTTCCACCACACACACAAATCACCACCACTACCTCATGGCAAGAACTTACTCCCAAGAACAAAATGAAGGGGATCTACTAAACAAGATAAATCATGGAAGCATCATGTCACCACACTACTCCTAGGTACCACATGAGTCAAACTCATGTGTGTGTGGTACTCACTTACACACACCACACATACATGCACAAATACTTATCTCACTACTCCACATATGCACACATTAGTTGCAACCACAAAATTTACACGTACTAGCAAAAGCAAATGATACTCACACAAGCATTTTACACTACATACTCACATAACACACACATCACTCCTACAAGTGTGTGCACAACACGCACACTCACATCACCCTGCCACTAATTATCTAGCAAGAAAAAAGGGATTTAAAATGCCACTTTAATACCTATTGGATTAGGCACAAAGTGTAGGATGAACCAAAGAAAAAAAGAAAATAAAAGGAAGACAAAAAATTAGCATCAGGGGCTCCTGGTATCGAACCCAGTACCTCCTGGTACACACGAGCAGAGCCAACGACTACACCACTGTCACTTTGTCGACAGGGTAGGGGAAGTAAATAGGATAACATGTCCCTGTTGCTACTGTGCAGTTAATTCAGAGAAACAAAAGAGTGCCGAGGGGGATCAAACCCGCGCCCACTCAACAGGCAACAACACCCCACAACCACTAGGCTATGAATCGATACTTGACTATGTAGGGGCAGTATCTTTGAAGAAATATCCCTTCTGCTATCTCTGTTGCCGTCGACTTGCCGGAATAGGGGAGGAACCCCATCGGCGATCTACTAGCAATCGATCTACGGCTCCTGGATGGAAGGATGCCGAGGCACCCACTGTTCCTTTTCTACACATAGCTACGCCCGATGGGCTCTACAACGACGTACCCACGGCGAGCGACGGGTTCGGTGATAGAGACCACGCGCGCCTCGATTACGCGGCTACGACGCTCGATCTAGCACATGGAGGAGGGAGGAGGAGTGCTACCTCACGTACGGGTCGAGGAAGAAGCGCCCGTAGAGGAAGTAGCAGGAAGAAGGGTGCGGTGCGGCGGTGCTCATCGGAGAAAACGCGCCTCCGGGAAGAAGAGGAAGCAAGGCCGGGGAAGACGATCCAGCGCCGAGAACGGGCTCCTGGAGATGCCCTCGAGCTGTTGGAGCCTTCGAAGAGGAAGCAGAGGAAGCAGAATGACGGCGACGATGAGCTTCACCCATCGGCCATGGAGGATCCGAACCTCTTCTTACCTTGCTGCAACGAGAGAGAGAGGGGGGATCGACATCTGGATGGAGCGGCGGCGGGGAGGAACCCTAGCGTTTCTGCACGGACGCCAAGGATCTTTATAGGGAGAGAGGGGGAGGCGAGGGATGTGCGGCAGCCATCTGCGCGCTCGCTCTCTCCTCGGTGGAGCGGAGGGGAACGAGAGAGAGGATAACAAGCGGGACCCACTGCCTCGCTGGAAAGGAGGTTGACAACGAGCAGGGCGCGACGGACTGCGAGGGGGAAGGAAAGATGGGCCGCTAAGTGGGAGGGAGCCCACTTAGTGCGCCAGATAGAAAAATAGAGCCCCCTGTCTATTTCCATTTACAAGTAAAACAGAGAAAGAAAAATAGGCACATGGCAAAATAAAAGGGATAAAATCAAATGGAAAATTGCCCTGGACCTGAAAATGAACAAGCTATTTAATTAAAATACTACCAACATTTATGGGGCTACTTACATAAATCCAAAAAAGCATTTACCTAATCTGTTTTGTGATTTATATTCACCCTCAAGACAAAGAATGAAACCCCAAATCATCACATCATCATCGTCACAATAAAATCTAAACACAAGACATTTAAAACAGCTTTTGGGAAGATGTAATTTTGAACAAGAGGTAAAAGGAAGGAAAAGGGTTTTGCAATCCAAAGTGGTTTGAAGGTGAGAACCACCACAACTACTACACACTCCAACACCTCATCAGCATCACCACATAAACCACAAGTATCCAATCTCTACTTCACAAGTGAACACAAGGTATGCCAAGGATGGTATGACATGGATGCATGCACTACAGGAATCAGTTTCTTTGCCGTCTGCCATCACAGTTGGCAAAGACTAAATCCCGGACGGCAAAGAGAATACCACAGACGTCAGCCTACGACGGCATCGGGAACATCTAAATGGGTGTTTGGATTGATTTCGACTAGTCCTATATGTTCATGAGTCCTTCTAGTCTTCTTCGGCTGGAACCAATAACATTTGAAGACTACGACGTTCGGTGGGTTTTCACCATAGAATTGAAGTTCATAAATTGCTTCAACTCTTCCATAATACTCTAGAACACCTTCGCCGATAGCAGAGACACCACAATTTGTACATTTAGGTCGGGCATAGATAGCTCTTTGCCAAAGGTACGAAAGTGATACCCGTTGATGTTGTATTTTTCAAATGAACGGACCTTATAGTCAAAACCATTAGCGACTTGTCCCAATTCGGCGTCCATGGACTCTGAATTAGCCTAAAAGTTTAATATGAAATGATTGTTGCATTAGCCGCAAGTTAGACCAAGAATTAAATGGTCCATTATTGATAATTACCGTTTGTTTGAACCAAGAGATGAAACCGGGATAGCCGCCTCCTGTCTTTGACAGAAGCTCATACTCTTCGACGAATCATTTTCGATCACCGCTCCATCAGAGAATTTGGCGACGTAACGGCTGTTTAAAATATCCGGGAATAAGAGAAGTTCAAATGAATTAGAAGTTACGGGAAAATATGCCGAGAACTCACTCGATGTACGGCCGCACTTCTGTTAGGTTGTTGAACATATACAACAAAATGTTCCGCCATTCTTCGACATCCAATGTTATTGGTTTCGAAGCACCGGCTGGTGCGAGCTTCCTTTTGAATAGGCTGAGGTTGGACCCACCTTTTTTAGGGTCTGCATCATTGTGCCGAGGCTTCGGATTATGCAAATGATGATTTTTGGCTTCGTAGTGTGCTGTCACAAAGTTTGCCACCTCCTCAGTAATGAATGCCTTAGCCACCGATGCTTCAATTCTACGCTTATTTTTACATTTAGCTCAAAGGGTCTTCTGCATCCTCTCAGTTGCATAGCACCAACGATCTTGCACGGGCCCACCCAATCTTGCCTCGGTCGGTAGATGTAAAACCAAATGCTGCATTGGATTAAAGAAGCCTGGTAGAAAGATCTTCTCTAACTTGCACAACAACTCCGGTCCAAACTCCTCCATGTCTTCTACCACGCCAGGCGACAATTATTTTTCACAAAGAACATGATGGAAATAGCTCAGCTCTGCGAGTACTAGCCATTCATCCTCAAGAATAAAGCCACGTAACATCACCGGCATTACCCGCTCTAGCCATATGTGCCAATCATGACTCTTGAGACCAAAGAGTTTTAATTTTTCAAGACTCACTCCCCTCTTTAGATTCACTGCATACCCATCGGGGAACATCATGTGCATTTTGACCCACAAGATAATTTCCCTCATAGCTGGCCTTCCGAGATTGAACCTGGCCTTTGGCTTCGACCACTTCTGCTTTCCTTTGCCTTCTCGCATGTTTTGTAACGGTCTATGACATAGTGTCTCTTGATCGACTCTAGCCTTAATATTATCCTTTGTCTTCCCATCTATGTCGAACAATGTACCAAAAATAGCCTCTCCGATATTCTTTTCAGTGTGCATCATGTCGATATTGTGTGGAAGAAGGAGGTCTTTGAAGTAAGGCAGATCCCAGAAGCATGGCTTGTGAGTCGAGGCGTGTTTTTAATTATACCCCTTGAAATACCCTGGACACTCTGGATCAGGCTCGAGGGCGTTTAACTGATCCAGGATCTGTTGGCCTGTGAACGCAGGTGGTGCCAATTTTTTGACAACTTTACCTTTGGTAAAGTTCTTCTTGTCTTTTCTAAACTAATGGTTAGGATCCAGGAACTGTCTATGCAACTCAAAGCAAGAATACTTCCGACCCTCCTGTAACCAATGAAACTGAAGAACTGCCTTGGATTGGGGGCACGGGAACCTTCCATGCACACACCATCCAGAGAATAGCGCATACGCTGGCAAGTCATGCATAGAGTACATGTACCACACATGCATTTTGAACTTTTCTTTTCTAGCGGCATGGTATGTCTTGACCCCATTATCCCAAGCTTCTTCCAATTCATCCTTAAGAGGTTGCAGGTAAACATTCATATTCTTCCCCGGATAATTGGGCCCTGGAATTATCAACGTCAGAAATATGTTCTTTCTTTGCATAATCTGCGCGGGGGGGGGGGGGGGAGATTGAGTGGAATGACAAATACAGGCCAACAACTGTATTGGCTTGCCGTCATTGCCGAAGGGATTCAAACCATCCGTGGCGGCGCAGACTCGAGGATTCCTTGGATCTGCCGCTTTATCCGGATGCAATCCATCGAAATGATTCCACGCTTCCCCATCCGATGTGTGTACCATCATCTTATTCCCATCCGCATCTAGTTCGATTCTTTTGCCCAATTTGTGCCATGTCATCTGTCTGGCTGTCTCTTCGACCATCAAAAGACGTTGAAGTCTTGGTATGATTGGCATATACCGAAGAACACTAACTGCGATTTTGGTCTGCCTCTTCTCACCCATACCGTTGTCTACCACAAGATACGTGCAAGACTCGCAATTGGGACAATAGTCCAAGTGTGCATACTCCTTCCTAAATAAGACACATCCTTTCTCACATGCATCTATCTTCTCATAGGGCATCTTAAGTGCACGAAGTATTTTGTCCGACTGGTACAGGTTTGCAGCCATGACATGGCCTTTGGGTAGGAAGCGTCCAAATAGTGTCATCATCGCGTCGTAGCATTATCTTCCCAAGTTGAACTGAGCCTTCAGAGCCATTACTTGTGCAATTGCATCCAGCTGACAGAGCTCAGTGTGCTCATGGAGAGGACGTTTTGAAGACTCCAACATTTCATAAAAGGCCTTTGCAGATTCCTCCATCTCATCTTCCGAATCCCGAGCATCATCAAAGTCTTGCACCATGTCTTCGATCCCGGTACCATGCTCGTCCGTGCGACGACGGACCACCTCAGCTCTTGTGCGTTGTATAGACTCAGCATGAAATGTCCACACCGTATAATTAGGCTTAAAACCCCTCCTCTGCAGGTGTTTAATCATTACAGCCTCTGTCGTCTTTTTATAGTTGTCGCATCCAGGACAGGGGCAATAGTTTCTTTCCTGGCCATTTGCGAATGCGGCTTTCACAAATTCCTTTGTTTTTACAAACCATTCTTTCGTCATCTCTTTCTGACTAGGGTGACCGGTATACATCCACACACGATCACTCATCTTGCATAGCTACTAAAGACAGAAGAAATATATTTATATATAATTTAGCATTTATATTCATCGATTAATCAGGTTCGCCATTTTTATTACGTCCAGGCAACCTACACGCTAATAGGTAAAGATAGGTCCTAATCCCACCCGAGTATGTGTATATTGGGTTCGTTTTCCCATGCTCTGCTCCGGATCCAACGCAAAATTTCGGCAGCACCTCCCCGTTGTTCTCCTGATACACGTCTCCGCAATAAACAGAGAGCATGTGCATCCGGAGAATAACAGGGAGGCACTGACGAAATTCCGCATCGGATCCAGAGCACAGCATACGGGAAAACGAACCCAATCTACACATACTCGGGCTGTCCATGGATAATGTTGGACAATTCGAAAGGATGGCGGTTACAAATATGCAAAGACATGCATTTTATAGATGTCGCCCTTTCGAACGGGAGACGCATACTGGTCACGCATACTCATGATTGAAGAAACCTATATATAGCTAGCAAGTTTCATCGGCACGAAGACCGGGACAGAGAAAATTAAGGGGGTAGGAGGAGAAGTCATTTGTGCTCACCAAGAAACGTAGGGGCGGAGCTCGTCCAACGCACGTGGAGGTCGTCGAACAACTGCACATTGAAATTCACCCGATCAACACAAATATGATGTTTTTATAAGATAATCAAAAATATGTGACCTAACTCTTATTTTCTTTTTTCTTTTTTCCTCTTATTCTTCTTCTTCTTATTAGTCTTATTTTTTTCTTTCCTCTTATTCTTCTTCTCCTTCTTCTTCTTTTCTTCTCTTCTTCTTCTTCTTATTATTATTATTATTCTTATTTTCTTTTTTATTTTTTCCTCTTATTCGTCTTCTCCTTCTTCTTATTTTCTTCTTCTCTTCTTCTTATTCTTCTTATTCTTCTTATTCTTCTTGTTCTTATTCTTATTTTCTTATTTCTTTTTTCCTCTTCTTCTTCTTCTCCTTCTTCTTGTTTTCTTCTTCTCTTCTTCTTCTTCTTATTATTATTATTATTATTATTATTATTATTTTCTTTTTGCCTCTTATTCTTCTCTTCCTCTCCTATTTTTCTTCTTCTTCTTCTTCTTCTTCTTCTTCTTCTTCTTCTTCTTTCTTCTCCTTCCCTTCCTTTTCCTTCTTCTTCTTTTTCTTCTTCTTCTTATTTTTTTCTTCTCCTTTCTCCTTCTTCTTCTTCTCCTTTCTCCTTATGATTATTCTTCTCCTTTCTCCTTCTTCTTCTTCTCCTTTCTCCTTCTTCTTCTTCTCCTTTTCTCCTTTACTAAATAGGAAACTAACCTAACTAAACCTAAACTAAAACTGAACCTAAAATAAACTAAAACTAAGCCAAAACCTCACTTAAACATATAACTAATTGAACAAAAACTATTAAAAAAAGAAGAAAAAAACTAACCGAACACCGGAGGGGCCCCCAGGGGGAGGAGGGCCGCAGGGGGAGGAGGGCCGCAGGGGGAGGAGAGGTCGCAGGGGAGGAGGACCGCAGGGGCAGGAGGGGCACGGTGAGGGGCGCGAGGAGGCCGACGGCGGTGGGGTGGGGCGCTGGGGTGGGGCTGGTGTCGGCGGTGGCAGCGGTGGGGCAGGGAGGTCGTAGGAGGGCGCGGCGGCGGTGGTGGTGTTGGGGGTGAGAGAGAGGGGTGTCGGGGTGGAGGAGGGGGAGCAGGGCGGCGGTGGAGGAGGGTGCAGGGCGGCCGGGGAGGAGGAGGGGGCGCAGGGCGGCGGTGGAGGAGGGTGCAGGGCGGCCGGGGTGGAGGAGGGGGCTCAGGGCGGCCGTGGAGGAGGGTGCAGGGCGGCCGGGGAGGAGGAGGGTGCATGGCGGCCGGGGAGGAGGAGGGCCCAGGGCGGCGCAGGGAGGTCGGAGGAGGGCGCAGCGGCGGTGGTGGTGTCGGGGGTGAGAGAGAGGGGTGTCGGGGTGGCCGTTAGGGGGAGAGAGGCGCGTGGGGGTGGGGCTAACGGCCGTTAGGGGGGGCACCCTCTTTGTCGTCCGCCTCCCGACGACACAGAGGAGAAAAGCGGACGGCAAAGAAAGAGGCCATTAGGGGGGAGAGAGGGGCTGCGGGGTGGGCCGCCCACCCTCTTTGCCGTGTGCCTGCATGCTCTTTGCCGTGAGCTGGCAAACGGCAAAGAGCTGGCTGATGGCAAATAGTACCTTTGGCATCAGCCTGCTCTTTGTCGTCTGGTTTCTGGTAGCTGATGGCAAAGATGGTCTTTGCCATCAGCCAGCAGACGACATAGAAGCAGCAGATGGCAAATAACTGTTTTCCAGTAGTGATGCATGCAAAAGAAGAATAAGAATATCAGGTGTCACATGAAATCACAACTCATAGATATCTCTCATGACAATGTCAAGGTGGTCCCACATGGACAGTTACGAAAAGGGAAAGCTTTACACTTGGGGCACTACAAACTCTCCCACACTACAAAGAAGATCTCGCCCTCGAGATCTAAGACTGAAAGAAATCGGGAAATTTGGAACGGAGGTGATCCTCGCGTTGCCAACTAGCCTCTTTATCGGAATGGTCTGACCACTGCACTTTGAGAAATTTGACAGTCTTGTTACGGGTCTTGCGCTCAGTCGCCTCGAGAACCGCAACTGGATGCTCACGATAAGAAAGGTCAGGCTGAAGGTCGATGTCTTGAAGATGCACAGTGCGCTCAGGCGTCTTGAAACACCTCCGAAGCTGAGAAACATGGAACACATCATGGACATTTGCAAAGTTTGCCGGAAGCTCGAGCTGGTACGCAAGGTCGCCTCTCTTGCCAACAACTCTGAACGGACCAACGAAACGAGGCGCAAGCTTTACTTTGATGCCAAAGCGCTGCATACCCTTCATAGGCGATACCTTGAGAGAGACAAAGTCATCCAGCTCATAAGACATGTCACGGTGCTTGCTATCATAATAGATCTTCTGACGGGACTCAGTTGCTCTGAGGTTGTCGTGAATGATCCGACACATCTCCTAAGCTTCTTCTATCATATCATTCCCAAGGATCTGACGCTCACCGGTCTCGGACCAGTTGGGCGGGGTACGGCACTTCCTTCCATAGAGAATTTCAAACGGAGCCTTGCCAGAACTAGCTTGATAATTGTTGTTATACGAGAACTCCGCGAAAGGCAGACAATCTTCCCACTTCATGCCAAAAGAGATACCACAGGCTCTCAGCATATCCTCAAGAACTTGATTCACTCTCTCCACTTGACCACTAGTCTGAGGATGGAATGATGTGCTGAAGCGGATCTTCGTGCCCATAGCAGACTGAAAGGAGTCCCAGAACTTGGAAGTGAAGATACTTCCTCGATCCGAAGAGATCATCATAGGCACGCCGTGCAAAGAGAGAATCCTGGAGGTGTACAACTCTGCCAGCTGAGCTGCTGAAATGGACTCCTTGACTGGAAGAAAATGAGCCACTTTACTCAACTTGTCGATGACGACGAAGATGGAATCATTACCCTTCTTGGACTTCGGAAACCTGGTGACGAAATCCATCTCAATGTGATCGAACTTCCACTCGGGAATCGGCAAAGGTTGCAAAAGACCTGTTGGACGTTGATGTTCTGCATTCACCCTTCGACATACATCACATTCCTTTTCGAACTGAGCAATCTCGCGCATCATACGAGTCCACCAAAAGATCTGCTTCAAGTCATGGTACATTTTGGAGCTTCCAGGAACAATAGAGAGCAGACACTTATGAGCTTCCTCCATGATTACCTTCCCGAGAGCACCTTTCGGGATGACAAGGCGATCCTCGAAGAACAACGTGTCTTTGGCATCAACAGTGAAGCACTTATACTTGGGGAGACTCTTTCCCACGCCAATCTTGACCCTCTTCACCATAGCGTCAAGAAGCTGTGCTCCTCGGACCTGATCTTCCAAGGTAGGAGAGATCTGAAGGTTTGCAAGAAATCCTTGAGGTACTAGCTGAAGGTTGAGCTTCCTGAAAGACTCGCAAAGACGAGGCTGGAGAGGTTGCAGAATCGGACTGTTGCAATATGCCTTCCTGCTCAAAGCATCCGCCACGACATTAGCTTTGCCTGGCGTGTACTCAACATTCGGACTAAAATCCTGGAGCATTTCCACCCAACATGTTTGCCGAAGATTCAAGTTAGGCTGAGTGAAGATGTACTTGAGACTCTTGTGATCGGTGAAGACTTCAACCTGACGTTCCAACAAGAGTTGTCTCCAAGTCATCAGAACATGTACCACAGCTTCTAACTCAAGATCATGGACAGGATAGTTCTTCTCCGCTGGCTTCAACTGCCTGGAGGTATAAGCAACCACCTTCTTATCTTGCATCAGGACTGCACCAAGACCCTGGAGAGAAGCGTCACGAAAGACCTGGTACGGCTTGGAATCATCCGGAGGGACCAAGACTGAGTGGAGGTAAGCTTCTCTTTGAGTGTATCGAAGGCCAGTTGACACTCTGGAGACCAAGCATACTTAACACCCTTCTGAAGAAGACTTGAGAGCGGCTTGGCGATCTTGGAGAAGTTCTCAACGAAACTTCTGCCCAAGATACACATTCTGCGGAAGCTCCAACAAGCCCGAGAAAGCTCCGAAGCTGCTTCACATTCTGCGGAGGCTCCCATTCAACAATGGCCTGAACCTTGGACGGATCAACTTTAATGCCCTCGGCAGAGATAATGTGCCCAAGATACACCACTTCTTTGAGCCAGAACTCGCACTTGGAAAAATTGGCATACAACTTGTACTCTCTCACCTTATCAAGCACCAATCTGAGATGTTCTTCATGTTCTTCCTCAGATTCAGAAAATACCATAATGTCATCGAGATAGAGAAAGACAAAGTCATTCTTGAACGGAGAGAATACATAGTTCATCAATCGACAAAATGTCGGAGGAGCATTTGCCACACCAAAAGACATGACCGTATACTCATATGACCCAAATCTAGTCCTGAAGGCAGTCTTCGGAATATCTTCCTCGCGAATGCGAATTTGATGATAGCCCATCCTGAGATCAAGCTTGGAGAAGACCTTAGCACCTTTCAACTGTTCGAACAACTAAGTTATGTCCGGAAATGGATATTTGTTCCTGATTGTCTTCTTATTCAATGGGCGGTAATCGACACACAGCCGGTCCGTGCCATCCTTCTTCTTGACAAACAGAACACCACAGCCCCACGGAGACGAGCTCGGTCTGATCAAACCCAAACACTCCTGCTCATCGAGTTGCCTCTTAAGTTCCTTCAACTCTTCTGGACCCAGCTTGTACAGCCGTTTGCACACTGGCTCTGTGCCTGGCTCAAGCTCAATGACAAACTCAACTTCACGGTGCGGAGGCATGCCTGGCAGCTCTTCAGGAAACACATCTTCTTATTCGCAGACCACTGGGACTTGCGAAATAGGATTGATCTCACCCTTTTCATTCAAGGAGAACAGACGGATTGTATCATCGCGCGCCACGAATAAAATCACTAAGGCAGGAGTAGAGTCTTACGCTTCGTAGAGGCCCGAACGTGGGTAAACTGTTGTGTCCCAAGTTCTCCTCACTATCACGTGAGTTCCTAGCCTCGCAAAGACTGTAGTGAGTTTGTTAACCTGAATCTACTGCCTAGTCTCTGCACGTGCCCCTGAGTTCGAATCCTTAGGGTTTTGTGGAGCCCGAAATCCGACATTTTGCGCACCAAGTAGGGGGCGCGTGTCGGAGCCTCCAAGCAAGCAATAAGAACCAGATCTCGGCTCGGCAGCACCATGGTGAGTGCAACCATCGACAACTGCTGGCCCGCGGCGGAGCCGGGGGCGTCCCAGCAGGCTAGGCCGCCCCTATGGTCGCCTGCATCCTCGATGGATCACATGCGCCACCTTCCGGCCTCCACGTCAAGCGTTTCCTGCATCGCGGGGGAACGACCTGCCTAAGGCCCGAGCCCCCGGAACGCCGTCTGTGGCAAGAGGTCGGCATCACCTTCGGCCCTGAAGACCAACCTAAAGCCAAGACGGTCGTCGGGGCACTTCCCATGTTGTGCACGCCGACCATCTCCAGCGTAGCTGTCTCCCAGACCTTCATCGATGGCAGTGCGGGCGTTGATGACCCTCAAGTATAGGGGATCACAACAATTTTCAAGGGTAGAGTATTCGACCCAAATTTGTTGATCCGCCAAAGGGGAAGCGAAAGAATATTCTCAAGTATTAGATTCAGCCCAAGTTTGTCAGATTCAACCCAAGAATTCGACCCAAGTTTGTCAGATTCAGCCCATGTCAAGTATTCGACCCAAGTTTGTCAGATTCAACCACACCTGAAAGATTAGTGTCTACAAGCAAAGTATTAGTAGCAAAGTAGTATGATAGCAATAGTGCCAGAAACAGAACTGTTGACGGCAGACTATTCCTAACTGTTGTATCAATGGCGCCAGTAGGTTGCACGTGAGCGAGTAACTATTCTTCCCCGACAACAGTGTCGGAAAAGATCTTGCAACAACTAACAGCGAAGTAGCAAGGAACAATAGTAGCAGCAGCAGCAAAGTAACAACAGTAGCAACAGTAGTAGCAAAGTGGCCCAATCCCTTTGTATCAAGTGATAAGCCTAGACAAAGTAACGTAGCGAGGACCAGTAGTATAAGACTCGTAGGCAGTGGATTGGTGATTGATGAGTGTGACGGATGTGATTCATCATGTAACAGCTGTAACACGGAGGGATAAGTAACTAGCTCCCGTTCGTCAATCTAATGTAGGCCTGTATTCTGTATGTAGTCATACGTGCTTAAGGAAAAGAACTTGCATGACATCTATTGTCCACCCCTCCCGTGGCAGCGGGGTCCTAATGGAAACTATGGGATATTAAGGTTCTCCTTTTAATAAAGAACCGGACCAATGCATTAACACTTGGTGAATAGATGAACTCCTCATACTATGGTCATCTCCGGGAGTGGTTCCGGCTATTGTCACTCCGCGGTTGCCGGGTCATGACACATAGTGGGTGACTACAACTTGCAAGATAGGATCTAAAACACACATATATTTTCGACAACATAATAGATTCAGATCTGAAATCATGGCACCCGGGCCCTAGTGACAAGCATTAAGCATAGACAAGTAGTAGCAACATCAATCTAGAAAATAGTGGATACTAGGGATCAATCCCCGTCAAAAACTAACTCGATTACATGATAGATCTCATCCAACTCATCACCGTCCACCAAGCCTACGATGAGATTACTCACGAACGATGAAGAGCATCATGGAATTGTCGATGGAGGAAGGTTGATGATGACGATGGCGACGATTTCCCCTCTCCGGAGCCCAAAACGGACTCCAGATCTGCCCTCCAGATGAAGAACAAGAGGTGGCGGCGCCTCCGTATCGTAAAATGCAATGAAACCTTCTCTTTGATTTTTTTTCGGGCGAGACGGAAGATATAGAGCTGAGTTTGGGGGCGGTGGTGCCACGTGGGCCCCACAATCCCTCACGGCGCGGCCTAGGGGGTGGCCACGGCGTGTGGGCTTGTGGCCCACTGGCACGCCCCCTCCGGTGGATCTTTGCGCAGGTATTTTTATTTTATTCCAGAAAAAATCTCCGTAAATTCTCAGGACATTCCGAGAACTTTTATTTCTGCACAATAACAACACCATGGCAATTCTGCTGAAAACAGCGTCAGTCCGGGTTAGTTCCATTCAAATCATGCAAATTAGAGTCCAAAACAAGAGCAAAAGAGTTCCGAAAAGTAGATACGTTGGAGACATATCAGGCCTCAACGTCATTTCGGTGGATGTCTTCGACGCGCTGTTGTTGCCCCGAGAGCAGCTCGCGCCCTCGAACCCCTTTTCTAGGGTCGTGGCGGGATCCGTCTCCCTGTTATGTTCGGCACCCGCTCCAACTTCCGCACCGAGTGGATCGACTTCGAGGTCGCTCACATCCACCTTCCGTACAAGGCTATACTTGGCTATCCCGCCCTCGCACAGTTCATGGCAGTGACGCACCCGACCTACAATGTCGTCAAGATGCCAGGGAGCGGCAGCCTGATTACTGTCGTGGGGGACTTCAAGGACGCTTCACGGGTGCTTGGGCTAACAAGTAAGGCCACGGCCTCTACGCATGCCGACTCCAAGGGCAAGGCGCGCGCCGCGGGGGGACCTAGGAGACACCCTCGGCATCCCGTCCGCGAAAGATAAGCAGTTGTTTTCCCAGGACCAGGCGGAAATGAAGTGTAACGACCAAACCTCGAAGGATTTACAGTATAGATGAAAACCAGATATGGCAAGTGCATCATTTATTACATTGTATGATCCAGAATTTATAAAATATAACAATCTGCATAGCACTTAGCTAGCTTTATTCTAATAAACAGCGGAAAAGTAGTAGAATAATAACGATGAGTCCCATCATAGCCCACTAGCGATGTTGAGTGAAGACTCCTTACTCCTCGTCTGAATATCCTGCAACATGATAAGTTGCAGCCATATAGGTCAATACTTTGAATGTATTGGCAAGTTACACAGGAAAAAGTAATATAACAGACCTACATGTATATGCATAATATAACAAGAGAAAGGTTGATGGTTATTTTGCAGAAAGCTGATTTTATCCTCATAGCTACCTAATAGTCAAGTTTTAATTTGTTTGCTACAATAACTCACATATGGTTGAATTGGCATCTCCAACTCCAATCTATTACCATTATTAAGTTTCCCACCAAGTTTTATTAAGTGTGTCATCTGTCAAGATCATCCAACAACTGTAATGGCCTAGCTGCTCAATATTGTCCATAACCGGGGACACGGCTAATCATGATTAGTTTATACACTCTGCAGAGGTTTGCACACCGTACCCACTAGACCCAACCCGAAGATTGAGACAAAGTCTTTCAGAAGCAGTCACCTACACCCAACGGCAAGCCGGTACACCTATTTATATCTACATCTGCTAGCTTTGCCCAGGCAAGGTTTCCACAACCTACTCAACTAAGCTAGAGCCCATATAGCTAGTGGTTGCGCACGGAAGCTACTAGTCACTAAGTCTGTCTGATCTTTTTGAACCTGGGCGGCATTCCACTTAAATTCAGAGGGTAGAAACCATGATGTTCTTGAAACCACCCAGTAATACCATATCCACCCAGAGGTGTATTATATCCTGAATTACTACTCAATTTATTTTGTAGTAATCCTCACATAATCTCAATGAATACAGGAACCAATCCCCGTCTACATAGCATAGCAAAATTTTATCTAACACGATCTTCATGACAAGGGAATATATCTCCATAGCATAGCAATAATAATATTCCTATACATGCATAATTTTCATAGGGTGATATAATACTACATGCATAGAAAATAATAGGTAAAGGATGATCAATATGTAACTTGCCTTGATTCTGGTTCAGAAAGTCACACTCCTGACAATAGTTTGCGTCGCACTCCGCACAATCTACACGTTGCAAACAATCCCACCAATCAATCAGCACAATCACATAACACCAAATAAAACCATCGGCAATAAAACAACTTGTTTAAAACCAAAGGATAAATAGCATGGCAGCAGGTATAAAAGCATCTACATGCTGATACGATGACAAAGCAAAAAGAATCAACTAAACCGGATGAACGGTTTGCAAAATATGGCCTCCGGCAGGTCTAAAATAAATCTGTTTTAACAAAAAAAAATCGTAAAACTGAAAACTACTGGTTCTAACATGTTCTACTCATCAATACGAGATCACACGAAAAAGAATTTCCTGAATCGGAGTTACGAGCAAAAATATAAACGCGTTTCAAAATTATACCGAGAATCTGACAGAGCTAAAAACACATTTTATTCGCCCAGAAGCTGTTCATCGGGGTTTGTTGAAACGGCTCGTGCGTGCGTTCTCACCACGAACAGTGGGGAAAAACGGAACCGTCTCGGTGTGGCTCCTCCGTCGGTGCTCCGGTGGTGGTCGAACGGACTCCGGTGACGACGGCTCCGCGAACTCCGACGAACACGGACGAACTTCGGTGGTGCTCCGGCAAGAACGAGGGTGTTGCGGTGTGCTCCGGCAACAGGGCTCCAGCGACGGCGCGGTGAGATGAGATGAGGGCGGACTGTTGCGGATCGGGCGACAGGAAGAGTCGGAGCAGGGGAAAGAATCAGGACAGGGGCTTGGGTTCCTGGGGATGCTTCCCTCACGAGAAAAAGATCCCTGGTCGATGGGAGTCCGGCTCGGGACAGGAGAAACGAGCACTAGAGCCAACTCCGGCTCGGGAAAGAGTCCCTAGCGCTGGCGTGGCAAGGGAGGGACCCGCTGGCAGGCGGTGGGCGAGCTGGCGCGGTGCGGCGGCTCGGTCGCTGGGCGGTTTGGCCTGGTGGTGAGCATCGTGGCGTGCTGGGACTGGTGCGCTGGCCACCTGGGCATGTGGCTCGATGGGGCACGTGGGGTGAAGCCCCCTGGTCAACGCTCGCTGGGGCACTTTGGGGCCAGGAGCCTGGGGCTCGGTTCCTGAGCTAGCGCTCGGGCTCTCGAGCTGGTTCGCTGGGTGTGGTCAAAGCTAGGGGCTGAGCCTTTGGCTCGGCGTGGCAAGCCTCCCCTTTTTTTTATAAAACCCCCAAAAAAATAACTAAATAATATTTTTTTAAAGAAAAATAAACGGAAAATAATAATAATAATAATATACTTATATAAAAATATATACATATATATAAAAAAAAATATACGCATATAGTAATATAGATATACATATAGATATATATATTAAAATGCTAATATAGACATATATATAGGTATAAAATAAATCCCCTAATAAATAATAAAGGAACCTAGTTCCACCTAATGCAATATTTTGAAAATAGTTTTAATGCAATAGACCACGCAAAAAGCATTTGAAAACTTAACTAAAAATAATTTTGGACATTATAAAATTTGCAAAACCAAATCGGTAACTCCAAATAATATTGGAAACATTATGCACTTTAATTCGACAGGGGAGAAGTCATATTATCTCCACTCCAATAAATTGCGCGAAGTTACATAATGAATAGAATTTACAAAAGAACAAAATAATGCATACAAATATGAGATGCATATGAATGATCTATTAACATCCGAATTTAAGAAAATTGGGATGTTACAAACCTACCCCCCTTAAGATGAATCTCGCCCTCGAGATTCGGGTTGGCTAGCAAATAGGTGTGGGTGTTCCTGCTTGAGATCCTCCCCTCGTTCCCAAGTAGCCTCTTCTTCGGTATGATGATCCCACTGAACTTTGCATAACCTGATTGTCTTGGTGCGAGTAACTCTCTCTGCTGTCTCCAGAATCTTAACTGGCTTCTCCTCATATGTCAAGTCAGTCTCCAACTGAATTGCCTCAAGTGGCACTGTATCTCTCAAAGGAACATCTGCCATCTCGGCATGACACTTCTTCAGCTGGGATACGTGAAACACATCTGGATAATCCTTCACAACTGGCACCTCTTCCAGGCTACCCCCCTTAAGAGAGTTCACCTGCATCCTCTTATGCTGATACTTACATACATATTTGATTCTCCTCCCTCCTGGTGCACTGAGAGAAATAGATCGACTAGCACAATCGATAACTCCTTCATATAATAGTAACCAGTCCATACCCAAAATAATATCCAGACCTTGTGACTTCATATGATCAAATCTGTAGGGAACTCATGCTTCCCAATAGACAAGTTTAACTGATGACAACCAACACCTGCTATCATCTCAGCTTCCGGGGAAAACACTCTAATAGGCATACTAAGGGTTTTGGTGGGCAAGAGTAGATAAGAAACAGATAGAATAGGTCTAAAGGAATATAGATATTCTACCCGTATGCATATTATGATCAAGGTAATATATACGAGGCAACAGAACACCATAGCAATAACACAAACAAGCATAACAATAATCAAACACATCTATATATATAGTCGAATAATTCCGACAAGATCCTAGTTTAACAAACAAGCAAAATAGCAATCAAGCAAGCAACCTAGTATCGTCATGCCACAAAGCGGGCATAATCAGATACGCTAACACGTTAATATCGCAAATAAAAACAAGATAAGGGGTGGTCTCAGCACTAGTTCCTACTTAAGCTGGTCAAGATACTAGAGTGGTTGTCTAATGAAAGAGTAAGATGTAGACAAAGTTTATAGAACAAATTTTCACTCCTATGGCTTTTCTAATCCATTTTCTAGGGCCACGACCTACAGTCAACGCATTGCTGTGATACCATCTGTAACGACCAAACCTCGAAGGATTTGAGTCTCTATGCTTTACTGTGCTAGTCCCTGGATCAACTCGCTAGCACACACAGTATAGATGAAAACCAGATATAGCAAGTGCATCATTTATTACAACGTATGATCCAGAATTTATAAAATATAACAATCTGCATAGCACTTAGCTAGATTTATTCTAATAAACAGCGGAAAAGTAGTAGAATAATAACGATGAGTCCCATCATAGCCCACTGCCGATGTTGAGTGAACACTCGCGACCCTAACGGTACCTTACTCCTCGTCTGAATATCCTGCAACATGATACGTTGCAGCCATATAGGTCAATACTTTGAATGTATTGGCAAGTTACACAGGAAAAAGTAATATAACAGACCTACATGTATATGCATAATATAACAAGAGAAAGGTTCATGGTTATTTTGCAGAAAGCTGATTTTATCCTCATAGCTACCTAATAGTCAAGTTTTAATTTGTTTGCTACAATAACTCACATATGGTTGAATGGGCATCTCCAACTCCAACCTATTACCATTATTAAGTTTCCCACCAAGTTTTGTTAAGTGTGTCATCTGTCAAGATCATCCAACAACTGTAATGGCCTAGCTGCTCAATATTGTCCATAACCGGGGACACGGCTAATCATGATTAGTTTATACACTCTGCAGAGGTTTGCACACTGTACCCACTAGACCCAACCCGAAGATTGAGACGAAGTCTTTCAGAAGCAGTCACCTACACCCAACGGCAAGCCGATACACCTATTTATATCTACATCTGCTAGCTTTGCCCAGGCAAGGTTCTCACAACCTACTCAACTAATCTAGAGCCCATATAGCTAGTGGTTGCGCACGGAAGCTACTAGTCACTAAGTCTGTCAGATCTTTTTGAACTTGGGCGACATTCCACTTACATTCAGAGGGTAGAAACCATGATGTTCTTGAAACCACCCAGTAATACCATATCCGCCCAGAGGTGTATTATATCCTGGATTACTACTCAATTTATTTTGTAGTAATCCTCACATAATCTCAATGAATACAGGAACCAATCCCGGTCTACATAGCATAGCAAAATTTTATCTAACACGATCTTCATGACAAGGGAATATAGCTCCATAGCATAGCAATAATAATATTCCTATACATGCATAATTTTCATAGGGTGATATAATACTACATGCATAGAAAATAATAGGTAAAGGATGATCAATATGTAACTTGCCTTGATTCTGGTTCAGAAAGTCACACTCCTGACAATAGTTTGCGTCGCACTCCGCACAATCTACACGTTGCAAACAATCACACCAATCAATCACCACAATCACATAACACCAAATAAAACCATCGGCAATAAAACAACTTGTTTAAAACCAAAGCATAAATAGCATGGCAGCAGGTATAAAAGCATCTACATGATGATACGATAACAACGCAAAAAGAATCAACTAAACCGGATGAACGGTTTGCAAAATATGGCCTCCAGTAGGTCTAAAATAAATCTGTTTTTAACAAAAAAAAAATTCGTAAAACTGAAAACTACTGGTTCTAACATGTTCTACTCATCAATACGACATCACAGGAAAAAGAATTTCCTGAATCGGAGTTACAAGCAAAAAGATAAACGCGTTTCAAAATTATACCGAGAATCTAACAGAGCTAAAAACAGATTTTATTCGCCCAGAAGCTGTTCATCGGGGTTTGTTGAAACGGCTCGTGCGTGCGTTCTCATCACGAACAGCGGGGAAAAAGGGAACCGTCTCGGTGTGGCTCCTCCGTCGGTGCTCCGGTGGTGGTCGAACGGACTCCGGTGACGACGGCTCCGCGAACTCCGACGAACACGGACGAACTTCGGTGGTGCTCTGGCAAGAACGAGGGTGTTGTGGTGTGCTCCGGCAACAGGGCTCCAGCGACGACATGGTGAGATGAGATGAGGGCGGACTGTTGCGGATCGGGCGGCAGGAAGAGTCGGAGCAGGGGAAAGAATCATGACAGGGGCTTGGGTTCCTGGGGATGTTTCCCTCGCGAGAAAAAGATCCCTGGTCGATGGGAGTCCGACTCGGGACAGGAGAAACGAGCGCTAGAGCCGACTCCGGCTCGGGAAAGCGTCCCTGGCGCTGGCGTGGCAAGGGCGGGGCCCGCTGGCAGGCGGTGGGCGAGCTGGCGCGGTGCGGCGGCTCGGTCGTTGGGCGGTTTGGCCTGGTGGTGAGCATCGTGGCGTGCTGGGGCTGGTGCGCTGGCCACCTGGGCATGTGGCTCGATGGGGCACGTGGGGTGAAGCCCCGTGGTCAACGCTCGCTCGGGCACTTTGGGGCTAGGAGCCTGGGGCTCGGTTCCTGAGCTAGCACTCGGGCTCTCGAGCTGGTTCGCTGGGTCTGGTCAAAGCTAGGGGCTGAGCCTTTGGCTCGGCCTCGCAAGCCTCCCCTTTTTTTATAAAACCCAAAAAAAAATAACTAAATAATATATTTTTAAAGAAAAATAAACAGAAAATAATAATAATAATAATATACTTATACAAAAATATATACATATATATAAAAAATATATACGCATATAGTAATATAGATATATATATATTAAAATGCTAATATAGATATATATATATATAGGTATAAAATAAATCCCTTAATAAATAATAAAGGAACCTAGTTCCACCTAATGCAATATTTTGAAAATAGTTTTAATGCAATAGCCCAGCAAAAAGCATTTCAAAACTTAACTAAAAATAATTTTGGACATTATAAAAGTTGCAACACCAAATCGGTAACTCCAAATAATATTCGAAACATTATGCACTTTAATTCGACAGGGGAGAAGTCATATTATCTCCACTCCAATAAATTACGCGAAGTTACATAATGAATAGAATTTACAAAAGAACAAAATAATGCATAAAAATATGAGATGCATATGAATGATCTATTAACATCCGAATTTAAGAAAATTGGGATGTTACAAACCTATCCCCCTTAAGATGAATCTCGCCCTCGAGATTCGGGTTGGCTAGCAAATAGGTGTGGGTGTTCCTGCTTGAGATCCTCCCCTCGTTCCCAAGTAGCCTCTCCTTCGGTATGATGATCCCACTGAACTTTGCATAACCTGATTGTCTTGGTGCGAGTAACTCTCTCTGCTGTCTCCAGAATCTTAACTGGCTTCTCCTCATATGTCAAGTCAGTCTCCAACTGAATTGCCTCAAGTGGCACTGTATCTCTCAAAGGAACATCTGCCATCTCGGCATGACACTTCTTCAGCTGGGATATGTGAAACACATCTGGATAATCCTTCACAACTGGCACCTCTTCCAGTCTACCCCCCTTAAGAGAGTTCACCTGCATCCTCTTATGCTGATACTTACATACATATTTGATTCTCCTCCCTCCTGGTGCACTGAGAGAAATAGATCGACTAGCACAATCGATAACTCCTTCATATAATTGTAACCAGTCCATACCCAAAATAATATCCAGACCTTGTGACTTCATATGATCAAATTTGTAGGGAACTCATGCTTCCCAATAGACAAGTTTAACTGATGACAACCAACACCTGCGATCATCTCAGCTTCCGGGGAACACACTCTAATAGGCATACTAAGGGTTTTGGTTGGCAAGAGTAGATAAGAAACAGATAGAATAGGTCTAAAGGAATATAGATATTCTACCCATATGCATATTATGATCAAGGTAATATATACGAGGCAACGGAACACCATAGCAATAACACAAACAAGCATAACATTAATCAAACATATCTATATATATAGTCGAATAATTCCGACAAGATCCTAGTTTAACAAACAAGCAAAATAGCAATCAAGCAAGCAACCTAGTATTGTCATGCCACAAAGCGGGCATAATCAGATACGCTAACACGTTAATATCGCAAATAAAAACAAGATAAGGGGTGGTCTCAGCACTAGTTCCTACTTAAGCTGGTCAAGATACTAGAGTGGTTGTCTAATGAAAGAGTAAGATGTAGACAAAGTTTATAGAATAAATTTTCACTCCTATGGCTTTTCTAATCCATTTTCTAGGGCCACGACCTACAGTCAACGCATTGCTGTGATACCATCTGTAACGACCAAACCTCGAAGGATTTGAGTCTCTATGCTTTACTGTGCTAGTCCCTGGATCGACTCGCCAGCACACACAGTATAGATGAAAACCAGATATAGCAAGTGCATCATTTATTACAATGTATGATCCAGAATTTATAAAATATAACAATCTGCATAGCACTTAGCTAGCTTTATTCTAAAAAACAGCGGAAAAGTAGTAGAATAATAACGATGAGTCCCATCATAGCCCACTGTCGATGTTGAGTGAACACTCGCGACCCTAACGGTACCTTACTCCTCGTCTGAATATCCTGCAACATGATACGTTGCAGCCATATAGGTCAATACTTTGAATGTATTGGCAAGTTACACAGGAAAAAGTAATATAACAGACCTACATGTATATGCATAATATAACAAGAGAAAGGTTGATGGTTATTTTGCAGAAAGCTGATTTTATCCTCATAGCTACCTAATAGTCAAGTTTTAATTTGTTTCCTACAATAACTCACATATGGTTGAATTGGCATGTCCAACTCCAACCTATTACCATTATTAAGTTTCCCACCAAGTTTTGTTAAGTGTGTCATCTGTCAAGATCATCCAACAACTGTAATGGCCTAGCTGCTCAATATTGTCCATAACCGGGGACACGGCTAATCATGATTAGTTTATACACTCCGCAGAGGTTTGCACACTGTACCCACTAGACCCAACCCGAAGTTTGAGACGAAGTCTTTCAGAAGCAGTCACCTACACCCAACGGCAAGCTGATACACCTATTTATATCTACATCTGCTAGCTTTGCCCAGGCAAGGTTCCCACAACCTACTCAACTAAGCTAGAGCCCATATAGCTAGTGGTTGCACACGAAGCTACTAGTCACTAAGTCTGTCAGATCTTTTTGAACCTGAGCGACATTCCAGTTACATTCAGAGGGTAGAAACCATGATGTTCTTGAAACCACCCAGTAATACCATATCCGCCCAGAGGTGTATTATATCCTGGATTACTACTCAATTTATTTTGTAGTAATCCTCACATAATCTCAATGAATACAGGAACCAATCCCCGTCTACATAGCATAGCAAAATTTTATCTAACACGATCTTCATGACAAGGGAATATAGCTCCATAGCATAGCAATAATAATATTCCTATACATGCATAATTTTCATAGGGTGATATAATACTACATGCATAGAAAATAATAGGTAAAGGATGATCAATATGTAACTTGCCTTGATTCTGGTTCAGAAAGTCACACTCCTGACAATAGTTTGCGTCGCACTCCGCACAATCTACACGTTGCAAACAATCGCACCAATCAATCACCACAATCACATAACACCAAATAAAACCATCGGCAATAAAACAACTTGTTAAAAACCAAAGCATAAATAGCATGGCAGCAGGTATAAAAGCATCTACATGCTGATACGATGACAACGCAAAAAGAATCAACTAAACCGGATGAACGGTTTGCAAAATATGGCCTCTAGTAGGTCTAAAATAAATCTGTTTTTAACAAAACAATTTTTCGTAAAACTGAAAACTAATGGTTCTAACATGTTCTACTCATCAATACGACATCATAGGAAAAAGAATTTCCTGAATCGGAGTTACGAGCAAAAAGATAAACACGTTTCAAAATTATACCGAGAATTTAACAGAGCTAAAAACAGATTTTATTCGCCCAGAAGTTGTTCATCGGGGTTTGTTGAAACGGCTCGTGCGTGCGTTCTCATCACGAACAGCGGGGAAAAACGGAACCGTCTCGGTGTGGCTCCTCCGTCGGTGCTCCGGTGGTGGTCGAACGGACTCCGGTGACGACGGCTCCGCGAACTCCGACGAACACGGACGAACTTCGGTGGTGCTCCGGAAAGAACGAGGGTGTTGTGGTGTGCTCCGGCAACAGGGCTCCAGCGACGACATGGTGATATGAGATGAGGGCGGACTGTTGCGGATCGGGCGGCAGGAAGAGTCGGAGCAGGGGAAAGAATCAGGACAGGGGCTTGGGTTCCTGGGGATGTTTCCCTCGCGAGAAAAAGATCCCTGGTCGATGGGAGTCCGACTCGGGACAGGAGAAACGAGCGCTAGAGCCGACTCCGGCTCGGGAAAGCGTCCCTGGCGCTGGCGTGGCAAGGGCGGGGCCCGCTGGCAGGCGGTGGGCGAGCTGGCGCGGTGCGGCGGCTCGGTCGTTGGGCGGTTTGGCCTGGTGGTGAGCATCGTGGCGTGCTGGGGCTGGTGCGGTGGCCACCTGGGCATGTGGCTCGATGGGGCACGTGGGGTGAAGCCTCGTGGTCAACGCTCGCTGGGGCACTTTGGGGCTAGGAGCCTGGTGCTCGGTTCCTGAGCTAGCGCTCGGGCTCTCGAGCTGGTTCGCTGGGTGTGGTCAAAGCTAGGGGCTGAGCCTTTGGCTCGGCCTCGCAAGCCTCCCCTTTTTTTTATAAAACCCCAAAAAAATAACTAAATAATATATTTTAAAAAAAAAATAAACAGAAAATAATAATAATAATAATATACTTATACAAAAATATATACATATATATATAAAAAAAATACGCATATAGTAATATAGATATATATATATTAAAATGCTAATATAGACATATATATATAGGTATAAAATAAATCCCCTAATAAATAATAAAGGAACCTAGTTCCACCTAATGCAATATTTTGAAAATAGTTTTAATGCAATAGCCCACGCAAAAAGCATTTGAAAACTTAACTAAAAATAATTTTGGATATTTTAAAAGTTGCAACACCAAATCGGTAACTCCAAATAATATTCGAAACATTATGCACTTTAATTCGACAGGGGAGAAGTCATATTATCTCCACTCCAATAAATTGCGCGAAGATACATAATGAATAGAATTTACAAAAGAACAAAATAATGCATAAAAATATGAGATGCATATGAATGATCTATTAACATCCGAATTTAAGAAAATTGGGATGTTACAAACCTACCCCCCTTAAGATGAATCTCGCCCTCGAGATTCGGGTTGGCTAGCAAATAGGTGTGGGTGTTCCTGCTTGAGATCCTCCCCTCGTTCCCAAGTAGCCTCTTCTTCGGTATGATGATCCCTCTGAACTTTGCATAACCTGATTGTCTTGGTGCGAGTAACTCTCTCTGCTATCTCCAGAATCTTAACTGGCTTCTCCTCATATGTCAAGTCAGTCTCCAACTGAATTGCCTCAAGTGGCACTGTATCTCTCAAAGGAACATCTGCCATCTCGGCATGACACTTCTTCAGCTGGGATATGTGAAACACATCTGGATAATCCTTCACAACTGGCACCTCTTCCAGGCTACCCCCCTTAAGAGAGTTCACCTGCATCCTCTTATGCTGATACTTACATACATATTTGATTCTCCTCCCTCCTGGTGCACTGAGAGAAATAGATCGACTAGCACAATCGATAACTCCTTCATGTAATTGTAACCAGTCCATACCCAAAATAATATCCAGACCTTGTGACTTCATATGATCAAATCAGTAGGGAACTCATGCTTCCCAATAGACAAGTTTAACTGATGACAACCAACACCTGCTATCATCTCAGCTTCCGGGGAACACACTCTAATAGGCATACTAAGGGTTTTGGTGGGCAAGAGTAGATAAGAAACAGATAGAATAGGTCTAAAGGAATATAGATATTCTACCCATATGCATATTATGATCAAGGTAATATATATGAGGCAACAGAACACCATAGCAATAACACAAACAAGCATAACAATAATCAAACATATCTATATATATAGTCGAATAATTCCGACAAGATCCTAGTTTAACAAACAAGCAAAATAGCAATCAAGCAAGCAACCTAGTATCGTCATGCCACAAAGCGGGCATAATCAGATACGCTAACACGTTAATATCGCAAATAAAAACAAGATAAGTGGTGGTCTCAGCACTAGTTCCTACTTAAGCTGGTCAACATACTAGAGTGGTTGTGTAATGAAAGAGTAAGATGTAGACAAACTTTATAGAATAAATTTTCACTCCTATGGCTTTTCTAATCCATTTTCTAGGGCCACGACCTACAGTCAACGCATTGCTGTGATACCATCTGTAACGACCAAACCTCGAAGGATTTGAGTCTCTGTGCTTTACTGTGCTAGTGCCTGGATCGACTCGCTGGCACACACAGTATAGATGAAAACCAGATATAGCAAGTGCATCATTTATTACAACGTATGATCTAGAATTTATAAAATATAACAATCTCCATAGCACTTAGCTAGATTTATTTTAATAAACAGCGGAAAAGTAGTAGAATATAACGATGAGTCCCATCATAGCCCACTGGCGATGTTGAGTGAAGACTCGCGACCCTAACGGTACCTTACTCCTCATCTGAATATCCTGCAACATGATACGTTGCAGCCATATAGGTCAATACTTTGAACGTATTGGCAAGTTACACAGGAAAAAGTAAAGTAACAGACCTACATGTATATGCATAATATAACAAGAGAAAGGTTGATGGTTATTTTGCAGAAAGCTGATTTTATCCTCATAGGTACCTAATAGTCAAGTTTTAATTTGTTTGCTACAATAACTCACATATGGTTGAATTGGCATCTCCAACTCCAACCTATTACCATTATTAAGTTTCCCACCAAGTTTTGTTAAGTGTGTCATCTGTCAAGATCATCCAACAACTGTAATGGCCTAGCTGCTCAATATTGTCCATAACCGGGGACACGGCTAATCATGATTAGTTTATACACTCTACACAGGTTTGCACACTGTACCCACTAGACCCAACCCGAAGATTGAGACGAAGTCTTTCTGAAGCAGTCACCTACACCCAACGGCAAGCCGATACACCTATTTATATCTACATCTGCTAGCTTTGCCCAGGCAAGGTTCCCACAACCTACTCAACTAAGCTAGAGCCCATATAGCTAGTGGTTGCGCACGGAAGCTACTAGTCACTAAGTCTGTGAGATCTTTTTGAACCTGGGCGACATTCCACTTACATTCAGAGGGTAGAAACCATGATGTTCTTGAAACGACCCAGTAATACCATACCCGCCCAGAGGTGTATTATATCCTGAATTACTACTCAATTTATTTTGTAGTAATCCTCACATAATATCAATGAATACAGGAACCAATCCCCGTCTACATAGCATAGCAAAATTTTATCTAACACGATCTTCATGACAAGGGAATATAGCTCCATAGCATAGCAATAATAATATTCCTATACATGCATAATTTTCATAGGGTGATATAATACTACATGCATAGAAAATAATAGGTAAAGGATGATCAATATGTAACTTGCCTTGATTCTGGTTCAGAAAGTCACACTCCTGACAATAGTTTGCGTCGCACTCCGCACAATCTACACGTTGCAAAAAATCACACCAATCAATCACCACAATCACATAACACCAAATAAAACCATCGGCAATAAAACAACTTGTTTAAAACCAAAGCATAAATAGCATGGAAGCAGGTATAAAAGCATCTACATGCTGATACGATGACAACGCAAAAAGAATCAACTAAACCGGATGAACGGTTTGCAAAATATGGCCTCCGGTAGGTCTAAAATAAATATGTTTTAACAAAAAAAATAATTTTCGTAAAACTGAAAACTACTGGTTCTAACATGTTCTACTCATCAATACGAGATCACAGGAAAAAGAATTCCTGAATCAGAGTTACGAGCAAAAAGATAAACGTGTTTCAAAATTATACCAAGAATCTGACAGAGCTAAAAACAGATTAAAAACAGATTTTATTCACCCAGAAGTTGTTCATCGGGGTTTGTTGAAACTGTTGGGGAACGTCGCATGGGAAACAAAAAATTTCCTACGCGCACGAAGACCTATCATGGTGATGTCCATCTACGAGAGGGGATGAGTGATCTACGTACCCTTGTAGATCATACAACAGAAGCGTTAGAGAAAGCGGTTGATGTAGTGGAACGTCCTCACGTCCCTCGATCCGCTCCGCGAACAATCCCGCGATCAGTCCCACGATCTAGTACCGAACGGACGGCACCTCCGCGTTCAGCACACGTACAGCTCGACGATGATCTCGGCCTTCTTGATCCAGCAAGAGAGACGGAGAGGTAGAAGAGTTCTCCGGCAGCATGACGGCGCTCCGGAGGTTGTTGATGATCTTGTCTCAGCAGGGCTCCGCCCGAGCTCCGGAGAAACACGATCTAGAGGAAAAACTATGGAGGTATGTGGTCGGGCAGCCGTGAGAAAGTCGTCTCAAATCTGCCCTAAAAGCCCCATATATATAGGAGGAGGGAGGGGGACCTTGCCTTGGGGTCCAAGGGACTCCCAAGGGGTCGGCCGAGGCAAGGGGGGGAGGACTCCCCCCCAAAACCGAGTTGGACTTGGTTTGGTGGGAGGAGTCCCCCTCCCTTCCCACTTCTTCCCTCCCTTTTTTTTTCTTTTCCTTTGATTTTCTCATCTTGGCGCATAGGCTCCCTTGGGGCTGTCCCACCAGCCCACTAAGGGCTGGTGTGTCCCCCAAAAGCCTATGGGCTTCCCCGAGTGGGTTGCCCCCCTCCGGTGAACTCCCGGAACCCATTCGTCATTCCCGGTACATTCCCGGTAACTCCGAAAACCTTCCGGTAATCAAATGAGGTCAACCTATATATCAATCTTCGTTTCCGGACCATGCCGGAAACCCTCGTGACGTCCGTGATCTCATCCGGGACTCCAAACAACATTAGGTAACCAACCATATAACTCAAATACGCATAAAACAACGTCGAACCTTAAGTGTGCAGACCCTGCGGGTTCGAGAACTATGTAGACATGACCCGAGAGACTCCTCGGTCAATATCCAATAGCGGGACCTGGATGCCCATATTGGATCCTACATATTCTACGAAGATCTTTATCGTTTGAACCTCAGTGCCAAGGATTCGTATAATCCCGTATGTCATTCCCTTTGTCCTTCGGTACGTTACTTGCCCGAGATTCGATCGTCAGTATCCGTATACCTATTTCAATCTCGTTTACCGGCAAGTCTCTTTACTCATTCCGTAATACAAGATCCTGCAACTTACACTATGTTACATTGCTTGCAAGGCTTGTGTGTGATGTTGTATTATCGAGTGGGCCCCGAGATACCTCTCCGTCACACGGAGTGACAAATCCCAGTCTTGATCCATACTAACTCAACTAACACCTTCGGAGATACCTGTAGAGCATCTTTATAGTCACCCAGTTACGTTGCGACGTTTGATACACACAAAGCATTCCTCCGGTGTCAGTGAGTTATATGATCTCATGGTCATAGGAATAAATACTTGACACGCAGAAAACAGTAGCAACAAAATGACACGATCAACATGCTACGTCTATTAGTTTGGGTCTAGTCCATCACGTGATTCTCCTAATGACGTGATCCAGTTATCAAGCAACAACACCTTGTTCATAATCAGAAGACACTGACTATCATCGATCAACTGGCTAGCCAACTAGAGGCATGCTAGGGATGGTGTTTTGTCTATGTATCCACACATGTAAATGAGTCTTCATTCAATACAATTATAGCATGGATAATAAACTATTATCTTGATACAAGAATTATAATAATAACTATACATTTATTATTGAATCTAGGGCATAATTCCAACAGTCTCCCACTTGCACTAGAGTCAATAATCTAGCCCTCACATCACCATGTGAATTACATTGTAATAAATCTAACACCCATACAGTTCTGGTGTCGATCATGTTTTGGCCGTGGAAGAGGTTTAGTCAGCGGGTCTGCTACATTCAGATCCGTGTGCACTTTGCATATATTTACGTCCTCCTCCTCGACGTAGTCGCGGCTGAGGTTGAAGCGTCGTTTGATGTGTCTGGTCTTCTTGTGAAACCTTGGTTCTTTTGCTAAGGCAATGGCACCAGCGTTGTCACAGAACAAGGTTATTGGATCCAGTGCACTTGGCACCACTCCAAGATCCGTCATGAACTGCTTCATCCAGACACCCTCCTTAGCCGCCTCCGAGGCAGCCATGTACTCCGCTTCACATGTAGAATCTGCTACTACGCTTTGCTTGGAACTGCACCAACTTACTTCACCCCTATTAAGAATAAATACGTATCCGGTTTGCGACTTAGAGTCGTCCGGATCTGTGTCAAAGCTTGCATCGACGTAACCTTTTACGCCGAGCTCTTCGTCACCTCCATACACGAGAAACATCTCCTTAGTCCTTTTCAGGTACTTCAGGATATTCTTGACCGCCGTCCAGTGATCCACTCCTGGATTACTCTGGAACCTACCTGCCATACTTATGGCCAGGCTAACATCCGGTCTAGTGCACAGCATTGCATACATGATAGAGCCTACGGCTGAAGCATAGGGGACGGAGCGCATATGCTCTCTATCTTCATCAGTTGCTGGGCACTGAGTCTTACTCAATCTCGTACCTTGTAACACCGGCAAGAACCCTTTCTTGGACCGTTCCATTTTGAACCTCTTCAAAACTTTATCAAGGTATGTGCTTTCTGAAAGTCCTAACAGGCGTTTTGATCTATCCCTATAGATCTTAATGCCTAGAATGTAAGCAGCTTCTCCTAGGTCCTTCATAGAGAAACTTTTATTCAAGTAACCTTTTATGCTCTCCAAAAGCTCTACGTTGTTTCCAATCAGTAATATGTCATCCACATATAATATTAGAAACGCCACAGAGCTCCCACTCACTTTCTTGTAAATACAAGATTCTCCAACCACTTGTATAAACCCAAATGCTTTGATCACCTCATCAAAGCGCTTGTTCCAACTCCGAGATGCTTGCACCAGTCCATAAATGGATCGCTGGAGCTTGCACACCTTGTCAGCATTTTTAGGATCGACAAAACCTTTGGGTTGCATCATATACAACTCTTCCTTAAGGAAACCATTAAGGAATGCCGTTTTGACATCCATCTGCCAGATTTCATAATCGAAAAATGCAGCTATTGCTAACATGATTCTGACGGACTTAAGCATCGCTACGGGTGAGAAGGTCTCATCGTAGTCAACTCCTGGAACATGTGAAAAACCCTTTGCCACAAGTCGAGCTTTATAAACGGTCACATTACCGTCAGCGTCCGTCTTCTTCTTAAAGATCCATTTGTTCTGAATAGCCTTGCGGCCTTCAGGTAGTATCTCCAAAGTCCACACTTTGTTCTCATACATGGATCCTATCTCGGATTTCATGGCTCTAGCCATTTGTTGGAATCTGGGCCCACCATTGCTTCTTCATAATTTGCAGGTTCATTGTTGTCTAACAACATGATTGACAAGACGGGATTACCGTACCACTCTGGAGCAGCGCGTGACCTCGTCGACCTGCGTGGTTCAACAGAAACTTGAACTGGAGTTTCATGATTATCATCATTAACTTCCTCCTCAACCGGCGTCGCAACGACAGAGGTTTCCCCTTGCCCTGCGCCACCATCCAGAGGGATGAGAGGTTCGACAACCTCGTCAAGTTCTATCTTCCTCCCACTCAATTCTCTCGAGAGAAACTCCTTCTCGAGAAAAGTTCCGTTTTTAGCAACAAACACTTTGCCCTCGGATTTGAGATCGTAGGTGTACCCAACTGTCTCCTTTGGGTAACCTATGAAGACGCACTTTTCCGCTTTGGGTTCCAGCTTTTCAGGATGAAGCATTTTGACATAAGCATCACATCCCCAAACTTTAAGAAACGACAACTTTGGTCTTTTGCCATACCACAGTTCGTATGGTGTCGTCTCAACGGATTTTGATGGTGCCCTATTTGAAGTGAATGCAGCTGTTTCTAATGCATAACCCCAAAATGATAACGGCAAATCAATAAGAGACATCATAGATCGCACCATCTCTAACAAAGTACGATTACGACGTTCGGACACACCATTACGCTGTGGTGTTCTAGGCGGTGTTAACTGCGAAACAATTCCACATTGTCTTAAGTGAGTACCAAACTCGAAACTCAGATATTCACCCCCACGATCAGACCGTAGGAACTTGATCTTCTTGTTACGATGATTTTCTACTTCACTCTGAAATTGCTTGAACTTTTCAAATGTTTCAGACTTGTGCTTCATCAAGTAGACATAACCATATCTACTTAAATCGTCAGTGAAGGTGAGAAAATAACGATATCCGCCGCGTGCCTCCACGCTCATCGGACCACACACATCGGTATGTATGATTTCCAATAAGTCACTTGCACGCTCCATTGTTCCGGAGAACGGAGTTTTAGTCATCTTGCCCATGAGGCATGGTTCGCACATGTCAAGTGAATCAAAGTCAAGTGACTCCAAAATTCCATCAGCATGGAGTTTCTTCATGCGCTTTACACCAATATGACCCAAGCGGCAGTGCCACAAAAATATGGCTCTATCATTGTTTACTCTAACTCTTTTGGTCTCAATGTTATGTATATGCGTATCGCTATCGAGATTCAATATGAACAATCCTCTCACATTCGGTGCATGACCATAAAAGATGTTACTCATAGAAATAGAACAACCATTATTCTCAGACTTAAAAGAGTAACCGTCTCGCAATAAACAAGATCCAGGTATAATGTTCATGCTCAACGCAGGCACTAAATAACAATGATTTAAGTTCATCACTAATCCCGATGGTAGTTGAAGTGACACGGTGCCAACGGCGATTGCATCAACCTTGGAACCGTTTCCTACGCGTATCGTCACTTCGTCTTTCGCCAGCCTTCGTCTATTCCGCAGTTCCTGCTTCGAGTTGCCAATGTGAGCAACAGAACCGGTATCGAATAGCCAGGCACTACTACGAGAGCCGGTTAAGTACACATCAATAACATGTATATCAAATATACCTGATTTTTCTTTGCCCGCCTTCTTATCTGCCAGATACTTGGGGCAATTGCGCTTCCAGTGACCCATACCCTTGCAATAGAAGCACTCTGTTTCAGGCTTAGGTCCAGCCTTGGGTTTCTTCGGCGGATTGGCATCAAGCTTGCCGCTCTTCTTCGAATTGCCCTTCTTGCCTTTGCCGTTTCTCTTGAAACTAATGGTCTTGCTCACCATCAACACTTGATGCTCTTTACGGAGTTCAGACTCTGCGACTTTCAGCATCGCAAACAACTCGCCGGGAGACTTATTCATCCCTTGCATGTTGTAGTTCAACACAAAGCCTTTATAGCTTGGCGGCAGTGATTGGAGGATTCTGTCAGTGATAGCTTCTTGCGGCAGTTCAATCCCCAGTTCAGCTAGACGGTTTGAGCACCCAGACATTTTGAGCACATGTTCACTGACAGACGAGTTTTCCTCCATCTTGCAAGCATAGAATTTATCGGAGGTCTCATACCTCTCGATCCGGGCGTTCTTCTGAAAGATAAACTTCAACTCCTGGAACATCTCAAATGCTCCATGACGCTCAAAGCGACGTTGAAGTCCCAGCTCTAAGCCATACAAGACTGCACATTGAACTATTGACTAGTCCTCCTTACGTGCTAACCAAGCGTTCTTAACATCCTGATCAGCCGTAGCGGGTGGTTCATCTCCTAGCGCAGCATTAAGGACATAATCCTTCTTTCCAGCTTGTAAGATTAGCTTAAGATTACGAGCCCAGTCTACAAAGTTGCTTCCATCATCTTTCAACTTAGCTTTCTCTAGGAACGTATTAAAATTCAGGATGACACTTGCGTGAGCCATGATCTACAACACAAATATATTGAAAGTGGACTTAGACTATGTTCAAGATAATTAGAGTTCAACTTAATCAAATTATATGCTAAACTCCCACTCAAAAAGTACATCTCTCTAGTTATTTGAGTGGTTCATGATCCACTTACACTATCCCAAGTCCGATCATCACGTGAGTCGAGAGTAGTTTCAGTGGTAAGCATCCCTATGCTAATCATATCAACTATATGATTCATGATCGACCTTTCGGTCTCATGTGTTCCAAGGCCATGTCTGCACATGCTAGGCTCGTCAAGCTTAACCCGAGTGTTCCGCGTGCGCAACTGTTTTGCACCCGTTTTATGTGAACGTTGAGTCTATCACACCCGATCATCACGTGGTGTCTCGAAACGACGAACTGTAGCAACGGTGCACAGTCGGGGAGAACACAATTTCGTCTTGAAATTTTAGTGAGAGATCACCTCATAATGCTACCATCGTTCTAAGCAAAATAAGGTGTATAAAAGGATTAACATCACATGCAATTCATAAGTGACATGATATGGCCATCATCACGTGCTTCTTGATCTCCATCACCAAAGCACCGGCACAATCTTCTTGTCACCGGCGCCACACCATGATCATCCATCAACGTGTTGCCATCGGGGTTGTCGTGCTACTTATGCTATTACTACTAAAGCTACATCCTAGCAAAATAGTAAACGCATCTGCAAGAACAAATATGTTAGTATAAAGACAACCCTATGGCTCCTGCCGGTTGCCGTACCATCGACGTGCAAGTCGATATTTCTATTACAACATGATCATCTCATACATCCAATATATCACATCACATCATTGGCCATATCACATCACAATCATACCCTGCAAAAACAAGTTAGACGTCCTCTAATTTTGTTGTTGCAAGTTTTACGTGGTGACCAAGGGTATCTAGTAGGATCGCATCTTACTTACGCAAACACCACAACGGAGATATATGAGTTGCTATTTAACCTCATCCAAGGACCTCCTAGGTCAAATCCGATTCAACTAAAGTTGGAGAAACCGTCACTTGCGAGTCATCTTTGAGCAAAGGGGGTTACTCGTAACGATGAAACCAGTCTCTCGTAAGCGTACGAGTAATGTCGGTCCAAGCCGCTTCAATCCAACAATACCGCGGAATCAAGAAAAGACTAAGGAGGGCAGCAAAGCGCACATCACCGCCCACAAAACCTTTTGTGTTCTACTCGAGAAGACATCTATGCATTAACCTAGCTCTGATACCACTGTCGGGGAACGTCGCATGGGAAACAAAAATTTTCCTACGCGCACGAAGACCTATCATGGTGATGTCCATCTACGAGAGGGGATGAGTGATCTACGTACCCTTGTAGATCATACAGCAGAAGCGTTAGAGAACGCGGTTGATGTAGTGGAACGTCCTCACGTCCCTCGATCCGCCCCGCGAACAATCCCGCGATCAGTCCCACGATCTAGTATCGAACGGACGGCACCTCCGCGTTCAGCACACGTACAGCTCGACGATGATCTCGGCCTTCTTGATCCAGCAAGAGAGACGGAGAGGTAGAAGAGTTCTCCGGCAGCGTGACGGCGCTCCGGAGGTTGGTGATGATCTTGTCTCAGCAGGGCTCCGCCCGAGCTCCGCAGAAACACGATCTAGAGGAAAAACTATGGAGATATGTGGTCGGGCAGCCGTGAGAAAATCGTCTCAAATCTGCCCTAAAAGCCCCATATATATAGGAGGAGGGAGGGGGACCTTGCCTTGGGGTCCAAGGGACTCCCAAGGGGTCGGCCGAGCCAAGGGGGGGAGGACTCCCCCCCCCCAAACCGAGTTGGACTTGGTTTGGTGGGAGGAGTCCCCCTCCCTTCCCACTTCTTCCCTCCCTTTTTTTTTCTTTTCCTTTGATTTTCTTATCTTGGCGCATAGGCTCCCTTGGGGCTGTCCCACCAGCCCACTAAGGGCTGGTGTGTCCCCCAAAAGCCTATGGGCTTCCCCGGAGTGGGTTGCCCCCCTCCGGTGAACTCCCGAAACCCATTCGTCATTCCCGGTACATTCCCGGTAACTCCGAAAACCTTCCGGTAATCAAATGAGGTCAACCTATATATCAATCTTCGTTTCCGGACCATTCCGGAAACCCTCATGACGTCCGTGATCTCATCCGGGACTCCGAACAACATTCGGTAACCAACCATATAACTCAAATACGCACAAAACAACGTCGAACCTTAAGTGTGCAGACCCTGCGGGTTCGAGAACTATGTAGACATGACCCGAGAGACTCCTCGGTCAATATCCAATAGCGGGACCTGGATGCCCATATTGGATCCTACATATTCTACGAAGATCTTTATCGTTTGAACCTCAGTGCCAAGGATTCGTATAATCCCGTATGTCATTCCCTTTGTCCTTCGGTATGTTACTTGCCCGAGATTCGATCGTCAGTATCCGTATACCTATTTCAATCTCGTTTACCGGCAAGTCTCTTTACTCGTTCCGTAATACAAGATCCCGCAACTTACACTAAGTTACATTGCTTGCAAGGCTTGTGTGTGATGTTGTATTACCGAGTGGGCCCCGAGATACCTCTCCCTCACACGGAGTGACAAATCCCAGTCTTGATCCATACTAACTCAACGAACACCTTCGGAGATACCTGTAGAGCATCTTTATAGTCACCCAGTTACGTTGCGACGTTTGATACACACAAAGCATTCCTCCGGTGTCAGTGAGTTACATGATCTCATGGTCATAGGAATAAATACTTGACACGCAGAAAACAGTAGCAACAAAATGACACGATCAACATGCTACGTCTATTAGTTTGGGTCTAGTCCATCACGTGATTCTCCTAATGACGTGATCCAGTTATCAAGCAACAACACCTTGTTCATAATCAGAAGACACTGACTATCATCGATCAACTGGCTAGCCAACTAGAGGCATGCTAGGGACGGTGTTTTGTCTATGTATCCACACATGTAAATGAGTCTTCATTCAATACAATTATAGCATGGATAATAAACTATTATCTCGATTCAGGAGTTATAATAATAACTATACATTTATTATTGCCTCTAGGGCATAATTCCAACAGAAACGGCTCGTGCGTGCGTTCTCACCACGAACAGCGGGGGAAAACGGAACCGTCTCGGTGTGGCTCCTCCGTCGGTGCTCCGGTGGTCGTCGAACGGACTCCGGTGACGACGGCTCCGCGAACTCCGACGAACACGGACGAACTTCGGTGGTGCTCCGGCAAGAACGAGGGTGTTGCGGTGTGCTCCGGCAACAGGGCTCTAGCGATGGCGCGGTGAGATGAGATGAGGGCGGACTGTTGCGGATCGGGCGACAGGAAGAGTTGGAGCAGGGGAAAGAATTAGGACAGGGGCTTGGGTTCCTGGGGATGTTTCCCTCGCGAGAAAAAGATCCCTGGTCGATGGGAGTCCGGCTCGGGATAGGAGAAACGAGCGCTAGAGTCGACTCCGGCTCGGGAAAGAGTCCCTGGCGCTGGCGTGGCAAGGGCAGGGCCCGCTGGCAGGCGGTGGGCGAGCTGGCGAGGTGCGGCGCTCAGTCGCTGGGCGGTTTGGCCTGGTGGTGCACATCATGGCGTGCTGGGGCTGGTGCGCTGGCCACCTGGGCATGTGGCTCGATGGGGCATGTGGGGTGAAGCCCCCTGGTCAACGCTCGCTGGGGCACTTTGGGGCCAGGAGCCTGGGGCTTGGTTCCTGAGCTAGCGCTGGGGCTCTCGAGGTGGTTCGCTGGGTGTGGTCAAAGCTAGCTGGGCTGAGCCTTTGGCTCGGCCTGGCAAGCCTCCCCTTCTTTTTGTTATAAAACCCCCCAAAAAATAACTAAATAATATTTTCTAAAAGAAAAATAAACAGAAAATAATAATAATAATAATATACTTATACAAAAATATATACATATATATATATAAATATATACGCATATAGTATATAGATATACATATAGAAATATATATATTAAAATGTTAATATAGACATATATATATAGGTATAAAATAAATCCCCTAATAAATAATAAAGGAACCTAGTTCCACCTAATGCAATATTTTGAAAATAGTTTTAATGCAATAGACCACGCAAAAAGCATTTGAAAACTTAACTAAAAATAATTTTGGACATTATAAAATTTGCAAAACCAAATCGGTAACTCCAAATAATATTCGAAATGTTATGCACTTTAATTCGACAGGGGAGAAGTCATATTATCTCCACTCCAATAAATTGCCCGAAGTTACATAATGAATAGAATTTACAAAAGAACAAAATAATGCATAAAAATATGAGATGCATATGAATGATCTATTAACATCCGAATTTAAGAAAATTGGGATGTTACACGAAGCTAGTGCCGGTGGACGAAGGGAGCCTAACTCTCGCCTTCACCATCGGTGCAAATATTCCTCAAGACCAAGAGAAGGCACTAATGGACTTCCTCAGGGAGAACAAGAGCGAGTTCGCCTGGAGTGCCTCCGACCTTGTGGGGTTCCCCAGGGACGTTATCTAACACCACCTCAAGGTATGACCGAACGCGCGTCCCGTAAAGAAGAAGGCAAGGAGGCAGGCTCCGAAGAAGCATGCCTTCATAGCTCAGGAGGTGCATAAGCTGAAGGAAGCAAAGTTCATCAGGGAGGTGAGCTACCCGGAGTGGTGGCAAACCCGCTGGTTGTACCGAAGAAGTGCGGGAAGGAGCGCATGTGCGTTGAGTTCACGAACCTCAACAAGGTATGCCCTCAAGACCCGTTCCCGATACCGCGTATCGACCAGATCGTGGACTCCACCGCGGAATGCGACCTTTTGTGCTTCTTGGACGCTTTCTCTGGCTACCACCAGATCAAAATGGCAGTGGAGGATGTTGAGAAGACGACCTTCCTCTCTCCGTGCGGGGTGTACTGCTACGAATGTATGCCTTTCGGGCTGCGGAACGCGGGAGCAGCCTTCCAGCGGTTGATGCACATTGCCTTGGGGCCGCAGCTCGGGAGGAACGCGGAAGCCTACGTCGAAGACATCGTGGTCAAGTCAATTCAAGCCAAAACCCTAGTGGAGGATCTGGAAGAGACCTTCGCCCGCCTGCGGTAGGTGAACCTGAAGCTCAATCCCGAGAAATGCGTCTTAGGAGTCCCGTCAGACAAGCTGCTTGGTTTCCTATTGTCACACCGGGGGATCGAGACTAACCAAGTAAAGGTAAACGCCATAAACAAGATGAGCGCGTCCACAACCCTCAAGGAAATGCATAAGCTGGCGGGGTGTGTCACTTCCCTGGGCCGTTTCATATCCAAGCTCGGCGAGCGGGCACTGCCCTTCTTCAAGGTCATGAAAAGGAAAGGGCCCTTCGAGTGGACTCAAGAAGACGACGCTACCTTCGAAGAACTCAAGCACTATCTCACGAGCCCACCGGTCATGGTGGCACCTAGCCCTCGGGAGCCCCTGCTTTTGTACCTCGCTGCCAGCCCACACTCCGCTAGCGCTGCTTTGGTGGTAGTAAGGGAGGAGCGGGCCAACAAAGGCGCTACTTTGGGAGGCCAGAGCGGCCCCTCGCCCGATGCTCTAGAGGGCTCGAGCGACCCGCAACCTCCAACTCCTTCGCAAGTGGAGAGACCCGAGGTCCAGACCGGCAAAGCAGGCCCAGAAGAGCCCTGTCCTCTGGAGGGCCCGGCCTTGCCTCCGGACGACAAAACCTTCCAACCTCCTGAAGTTACCAAAGATCACGATGTCCCGGGCAGTCGTGTTCTCGTCGAGCACCCCGTGTACTTCGTCAGCACGGTGCTGCGGGACGCTTGCTCACGCTACCCCATGCAGCAAAAACTCCTTCGCGCTCTCCTTGTCGCCTCGCGCAAGCTACGTCACTACTTCCAAGGACACCCGATCAAGGTCATCTCCGCTTACCCCTTGGAGTAGATCTTGCACAACCCAAACGCGGCAGGAATGGTTGCTGAGTGGAACATCGAGCTTCAGGCCTTCAACATCGAATTCAGCATGACCATGGTCATCAAAGGAGCCGCCTTGGCCGACTTCTTTGCCGATTGGACGGACGTGCCTGACCGGGGGCTGGAATGGAACCAATCCCTTGCCCCCGGAGTGGAGGCGCCCGAGGGATGGACAATGCACTGTGACGGAGCCTTCAGCGAATGGGGGCAGGGGCTGGCGTCCTCCTCACTTCCCCAATGGAAGACAAGCTTCGCTACGCCGTGCAACTCTGCTTCCAAAAGGGGGAGAAGGTCTCCAACAACATTGCGGAGTATGAGGGCCTCATCACTGGCCTGATGGCGGTGGCGGCTTTGGGGGTCCAGCGCCTCACCGTGATGGGCGACCCTCAGCTCCTCGTCCACTTCTCCAACAAGGAATACACGCCCAAAGATGAGCATATGGAGGCATAACTGCAAGAGGTGCGTCAGATCGATAAATGTTTTCAAGGCCTGGAGTTGCAGCACGTCCCGCAAGTCGAAAACAAGGAGGTGAACGGTATCGCCAAAAGAGCTTTGCGTCACGAGGCTCAGGAGCCAGGCGTCTTTGAGGAGCGTCTCTTCAAGCCTTCGCGACACTGTCATCCGAAGACCCGGCACCGCGTGGAAAGTAGTTCCCCCCTACACCACCCTCGGGGGCTCCGGACTGTGGTCAAGCCTCGGGGGCTCGACTGCTCCTGACCCTGGAAGCTCAATATGACGAATGGATGCAGGAACTCGGGTCATATCTGCTCCATGGTGTACTGTCGGAGAAGGAGGAAGATGCGGAATGCGTAGTACGGCAAGCCTCGACTTACTGCATGCGAGACGGTTCCTTGTACCGCAGGCGCCCGAACGACGTCGCGCTACGGTGCATTTCCAGGGAGCAGGGGCGCGAGCTACTGGTCGACATTCATGGAGGGGACTGCGGACATCACTCTTCCTTGTGCACGCTCGTGGGAAAGGCGTTCAGGTCAGGTTTTTACTGGCCACAGCCTTGGACGACGCTACCGAGCTGGTCAGGTCTTGCGAGGCCTGCCACTATCATGCCAAGCAGATCCACCAGCCTGCGCATGGCCTCAAGACCATCCCGCTCACCTGGCCCTTCGCGGTCTGGGGTTGGACATTTTTGGGCTTTTCCTGCGGGCCGCTGGGGGCTTCCGTTACCTGTACGTCACCATCGAAAAATTTACCAAGTGGGCGGAGGTGGAGCCCGTGTGCACCATCCCGACCGGGTCCGCCATCAAGTTCATCAAGGGCCTCGTGAGCCACTTCGGCGTCCCCAACCGCATCGTCACCGATAACGGTTCGCAGTTCACCAGTCAGCTCTTCAAAATTTATTGTGCTAACCTCGGTACACAGATATGCTACACATCGGTGGCCCATCCGCGGAGCAATGGCCAGGAGGATTGTGCCAACATGAAGGTCCTACGGGGCCTCAAAGTGAGGAGTTTTAAGAAGAAGCTCCAAGCTTGCGGCCGAGGTTGGGTCGATGAGATTCCGTCGGTACTATGGTACATCCGCACCACTGCATTCAAGCCCACCAGCGAGACCCCATTCTTCCTCTCTACGGAGCGGAGGCGGTATTTCCCCACGAAATCAAGAACCGCTCCCCGCGGGTCCTGGCGTTCGATGAGGAGCGTCAGGAAGCTACACGGGGGACGGACCTCGTACTCGGAGAGGAGGTGCGTGTTGGGGAATGTCGCATGAGAAACAAAAATTTTCCTACGCGCACAAAGACATATCATGGTGATGTCCATCTACGAGAGGGGATTTCCGATCTACGTACCCTTGTAGATCGCACAACAGAAGCGTTAAGAAACACGGTTGATGTAGTGGAACGTCCTCACATCCCTCAATGCGCCCCGCGAACCATCCCACGAACCGTCCCGCGATCTGTCCCACGAACCGTCCCGCAATCCGTCCCACGATCCGCTCCGATCTAGTGCCGAACGGACGGCACCTCCGCGTACAGCACACGTACAGCTCGACGATGATCTCGGCCTTCTTGATCCAGCAAGAGAGATGGAGAGGTACATGAGTTCTCCGGCAGCGTGACGGCGCTCCGGAGGTTGGTGGTGATCTAATCTCAGCAAGGCTCCGCCCGAGCTCCGCAGAAACGCGATCTAGAGGTAAAATCGTGGAGATATGTGGTCGGGCTGCCATGGCAAACTTGTCTCAAATCATCCCTAAAACCTCCGTATATATAGGGGGAAGAGGGGGAGCCTTGCCTTGGGAGCCAAGGACCCCCAAGGGGGTCGGCCGAGCCAAAGGGGGGAGTCCTCCCCTTCCAAACTGAATCCAACTACGTTTGGAAGGAGGAGTCCTTCCCCTTTTTCCCACCTCCTTTTTTTTCCTTTTCTCTTTGATTTTCTTCCTATGGCGCATAGGGCCTTCTTGGGCTGTCCCACGGGCTGGTGCGCCACCCCCAATGCCTATGGGCTTCCCCAGGGTGGGTTGCCCCCCCCCCCCCCCCCGGTGAACTCCCGGAACCCATTCGTCATTCCCGGTACATTCTCGGTAACTCCGAAAACCTTCCGGTAATCAAATGAGGTCATCCTATATATCAATCTTTGTTTCCGGACCATTCCGGAAACCCTCGTGACGTCCGTGATCTCATCCGGGACTCCGAACAACATTCGGTAACCAACCATATAACTCAAATACGCACAAAACAACGTCGAACCTTAAGTGTGCAGACCCTGCGGGTTCGAGAACTATGTAGACATGACCCGAGAGATTGCTCGGTCAATATCCAATAGCGGGACCTGGATGCCCATATTGGATCCTACATATTCTACGAAGATCTTTATCGTTTGAACCTCAGTGCCAAGGATTCGTATAATCCCGTATGTCATTCCCTTTGTCCTTCGGTATGTTACTTGCCCGAGATTCGATCGTCAGTATCCGTATACCTATTTCAATCTCGTTTACCGGCAAGTCTCTTTACTCGTTCCGTAATACAAGATCCCGCAACTTACACTAAGTTACATTGCTTGCAAGGGTTGTGTGTGATGTTGTATTAACGAGTGGGCCCCGAGATACCTCTCCCTCACACGGAGTGACAAATCCCAGTCTCGATCCATACTAACTCAACGAACACCTTCGGAGATACCTCTAGAGCATCTTTATAGTCACCCAGTTATGTTGCGACGTTTGATACACACAAAGCATTCTTCCGGTGTCAGTGAGTTATATGATCTCATGGTCATAGGAACAAATACTTGACACGCAGAAAACAGTAGCAACAAAATGACACGATCAACATGCTACGTCTATTAGTTTGGGTCTAGTCCATCACGTGATTCTCCTAATGACGTGATCCAGTTATCAGGCAACAACACCTTGTTCATAATCACAAGACCCTGACTATCTTTGATCAACTGGCTAGCCAACTAGAGGCTTGCTAGGGACAGTGTTTTGTCTATGTATCCACACATGTATATAAGTCTTCATTCAATACAATTATAGCATGGATAATAAACGATTATCATGAACTAAGAAATATAATAATAACTAATTATTATTGCCTCTAGGGCATATTTCCAACAGTCTCCCACTTGCACTAGAGTCAATAATCTAGTTCACATCACCATGTGATTTCAACGAATCCAACACCCATATAGTTATGGGGTCTGATCACGTCTTGCTCGTGAGAGAGGTTTTAGTCAACGGTTTTGGAACTTTCAGATCCGTGCATTCTTGACAAATATTTATGTCATCTTATAGATGCTGCTACTACGTGCTATTCGGAAATGCTCCAAATATCTACTCTACTATATGAATCCGTTTCACTACTCATAGTTATTCGGATTAGTGTCAAAGCTTGCATCGACGTAACCCTTTACGACGAACTCTTTAACCACCTCCATAATCGAGAAAAATTCCTTAGTCTATTTAGTTACTAAGGATAACTTTGACCGCTGATCAGTGATTCAATCCTGGATCACTCTGTGTACCTCTTAACAGACTTGCTGCAAGGCACACATCAGGTGCGGTACTCAGCATGGCATACTTTAGAGTCTACGGTTAAGGCATGGAAGACGGCCTTCGTCTATTCTCTTTATTCTGCCGTGGTCGGGTTTTGAGTCTTGCTCAAATTCACACCTTACAACGCAACCAAGAACTCCTTCTTTGCTGATCTATTTTGAACTCCTTCAAAAACTTGTCAAGGCATGCATCTTGTTGAAACTTCCATTAAGTGCCTTTGATCTATCTCCATAGATCTTTGATGCTCAACGTTCAAGTAGCGCAACCCAAGTTTTCCTTTGAAAACTCCTTTCAAACAACCTTGTATGCTTTACAGAAATTCTACATTACTTTCTGATCCACAATATGTCAACCACGTATACTTATCAGAAATTCCATAGTGCTCCCACTCACTTCTTTGGAAATACAAGTTTCTCATAAACCTTGTACAAACCCAAAATCTTTGATCATCTCATCAAAGTGTATATTCCAACTCCGAGATGCTTGCACCAGTCCATCAAAGGATCACTGGAGCTTGGATACTTGCTAGTATCTTCAGGATTGACAAAACCTCCTGGTTGTATCACATACAATGTTTGCTCAAGGAAACCGTCGAGGAAACAATGTTTTGACATCCTACGTGCAATATTTCATAAATATTGCAGCAACTACTAACATAATTCTAACAGACTTTTAGCATCGCTACGAGTGAGAAAGTCTCATCATAGTCAACTGTTTGATCTTGTCGGAAACATCTTTGCGACAAGTCGAGCTTTTCTTAATAGTGACTTATCACCATCATCGTCTGTCTTCCTTTTAAAGATCCATCGTTACTCAATAGTCCTATGACCATCAAGTAGTTCTTCCAAAGTCTACACTTTGTTTTCATACATGGATCCTCTCTCGGATTTCATGGCCTCCAGCCATTTGTCAGAATCCAGGCCCACCATTGCTTTCTTCATAACTCGTAGGTTCACTGTTGCTCAACAACATGAACTCCAAGACAGGGTTACCGTACCACTCTGCAGTAGTACGCGACCTTGTCAACCTACGAGGCTTGTAGTAACTTGATCTGATGCTCGATGATCACCATCATCAGCTTTAACTTCAATTGGTGTAGGCGCCACAGGAACAACTTCCTGCGCCCTGCTACACACTGGTTGAAGTGATGGTTCAATAACCTCATCAAGTTCTACCACCCTCCCACTCAATTCTTTCGAGAGAAACCTTTCCTCGAGAAAGGATCCGTTTCTAGAAACAAACACTTTGCTTTCGGATGTGAGATAGGAGATGTACCCAACTGTTTTGGATATCCTAGGAAGATGCATTTATCCGCTTTGGGTTCGAGCTTATCAGACTGAAACTTTTTCACATAAGTGTCTAAGCCCCAAATTTTCAAGAAACGACAGTTTAGATTTCTCTAAACCTCAGTCTATACTGTGTCATCTCAACGGAAATACGCAGTGCCCTATTTAAAGTGAATGCGGTTGTCTCTAATGCATAACACATAAACGATAGTGGTAATTCGATAAGAGACATCATAGCATGCACCATACCAAATAGTGTGTAGCTATGACGTTCAGACACATCATCACACTATGATGTTCCAGGTGGCATGAACTGCAAAAACAATTTCCACATTGTCTTAACTGCGTACCAAAACTCGTAACTCAGATATTCATTTCTATGATCATATCGTAGATAGTTTATCCTCTTGTTACGACGAACTTCACTCCTGAAACAGAATTGAACCTTTCAATATTTCAGACTTGTGATTCATTAAGTAAATACTCTTGTATCTGCTCAAATCGTCATTGAAGTAAGAACATAATGATATCCACTGCGTGCCTCAGCACCCATTGGACTGCATACATCAAAATGTATCACTTCCAACAAGTTACTATCTTGTTTCATCTCAATGAAAACAAGGCCTTGCTCATGTGGTATGATTTGCATGTCACTAGTGATTCAAAATCAAGTGAGTATAAAGATCCATCAGCATGGAGCCTCTTCATGCAATATATACCAACATGACTCAAGCGGCAGTGCCACAATTAAGTGGTACTATCATCATTACCTCGTATCTTTTGGCACCAATATCACAAACATGTGCAACACTACGATCGAGATTCAATAAATCATTGAAGGTGATTATTCAAGCAAATAGAGTAACCATTATTCTCTTTAAATAAATAATCGTATTGCAATAAACACGATCCAATCATGTTCATGCTTAACGCAAGCACCAAATAACAATTATTTAGGTTTAACACCAATCCCGATGGTAGAGGGAGTGTGCGACGTTTGATCATATCAACCTTGGAAACACTTCCAACACGTATCGTCACCTCGCCTTTAGCTAGTCTCCGTTTATGTCGTAGCATTCATTTCGTGTTACTAATCACTTAGCAACCGAACCGGTATCCAATACCCTAATGCTACTAGGAGTACTAGTAAAGTACACATCAACATCATGTATATCAAATATACTTCTTTCGACTTTTGCCAGCCTTCTTATCTACCAAGTATCTAGAGTTGCTCCGCCTCAGTGACCGTTCCCCGCATAACAGAAGCACTTAGTCTCGGGTTTGAGTTTAATCTTGGGTCTCTTCATTAGTGCAGCAACTATTTTGCCGTTTCATGAAGTATCCCTTCTAGCCCTTGCCTTTCTTGAAACTTAGTGGTTTTACTAACCATCAACTATTGATGCTCCTTCTTGATTTCTACTCACGCAGTGTCAAACATCGCGGATCGCTCAAGGATCATTGTATCTATCCTTGATATGTTATAGTTCATCACGAAGCTCTCACAGCTTGGTGGCAGTGACTTTGGAGAACCATCACTATCTCATCTGGAAGATTAACTCCCACTTGATTCAAGCGATTGTCGTACTCAGACAATCTGAGCATGCGCTCAACGATTGAGCTTTTCTCCTTTACTTTGTGGACAAAGAATCTTGCTGGAGGTCTCGTACCTCTTAACAAGGGCACGAGCATGAAATCACAATTTCATCTCTTTAGAACATCACTTATGTTCCGTGAAGTTTCAAAACGTCTTTGGCGCCTTGCTTCTAAGCCATTAAGTATTTTGCAGTGAACTATCGTGTACTCATCAGAAACGTGTATGTCGGATGTTCACAGCATCCACAGACGACGCTCGAGGTGCAGCACACCGAGTGGTGCTTTAAGGACATAAGCCTTCTGCGCAGCACCAAGGACAATCCTCTGCAAAGTTTGCTACTATCAACTTTCAACTAAATTTTCTCTAGGAACATATAAAAAACAGTAGAGCTATAGCGCAAGCTACATCGTAATTCGCAAAGACCATTAGACTATGTTCATGACAATTAGTTCAATTAATCATATTACTTAAGAACTCCCACTCAAAAAGTACATCTCTCTAGTCATTTGAGTGGTACATGATCCAAATCCACTATCTCAAGTCCGATCATCACGTGAGTCGAGAATAGTTTCAGTGGTAAGCATCTCTATGCTAATCATATCAACTATACGATTCATGCTCGACCTTTCGGGCTCATGTGTTCCGAGGCCATGTCTGCACATGCTAGGCTCGTCAAGCTTAACCCGAGTGTTCCGCGTGTGCAACTGTTTTGCACCCGTTGTATGTGAACGTTGAGTCTATCACACCCGATCATCACGTGGTGTCTCAAAACGAAGAACTATCGCAACGTTGCACAGTCGGGGAGAACACAATTTCGTATTGAAATTTTAGTGAGAGATCACCTCATAATGCTACCGTCGTTCTAAGCAAGATAAGGTGCATAAAGGATTAACATCACATGCAATTCATAAGTGACATGATATGGCCATCATCATGTGCTTCTTGATCTCCATCACCAAAGCACCGGCACGGTCTTCTTGTCACCGGCGTCACACCATGATCTCCATCATCATGATCTCCATCAACGTGTCGCCATCGGGGTTGTCGTGCTACTCATGCTATTACTACTAAAGCTACGTCCTAGCAATATAGTAAACGCATCTGCAGGCACAAACATTAGTTTAAAGACAACCCTATGGCTCCTGCCGGTTGCCGTACCATCGACGTGCAAGTCGATATTAACTATTACAACATGATCATCGCATACATCCAATATATCACATCACATTGTTGGCCATATCACATCACAAGCATACCCTGCAAAAATAAGTTAGACGTCCTCTAATTGTTGTTGCATGTTTTACGTGGTGACCATGGGTATCTAGTAGGATCGCATCTTACTTACGCAAACACCACAATGGAGATATATGAATTGCTATTTAACCTTATACAAGGACCTCCTCGGTCAAATCCGATTCAACTAAAGTTGGAGAAACCGACACTTGCCAGTCATCCTTGAGCAAAGGGGGTTACTCGTAGCGATGAAACCAGTCTCTCGTAAGCGTACGAGTAATGTCGGTCCAAGCCGCTTCAATCCAACAATACCGCGGATTCAAGAAAAGACTAAGGAGGGCAGCAAAACTCACATCACCGCCCACAAAAACTTTTGTGTTCTACTCGAGAAGACATCTACGCATGAACCTAGCTCTAATACCACTGTTGGGGAACGTCGCATGGGAAACAAAAAATTTCCTACGTGCACGAAGACCTATCATGGTGATGTCCATCTCCGAGAGGGGATTTCCGATCTACGTACCCTTGTAGCTCGCACAGCAGAAGCGTTAAGAAACACGGTTGATGTAGTGGAACGTCCTCACGTCCCTCGATCTGCCCCGCGAACCGTCCCACGAACCGTCCCGCGATCCGTCCCACGATCCGCTCCGATCTAGTGTCGAACGGACGGCACCTCCGCGTTCAGCACACGTACAGCTCGATGATGATCTCGGCCTTCTTGATCCAGCAAGAGAGACGGAGAGGTAGATGAGTTCTCCGGCAGCGTGACGGCGCTCCGGAGGTTGGTGGTGATCTAATCTCAGCAGGGCTCCGCCCGAGCTCCGCAGAAACGCGATCTAGAGGTAAAACCGTGGAGATATGCGGTCGGGATGCCGTGGCAAAGTTGTCTCAAATCAGCCCTTAAACCTCCATATATATAGGGGGAAGAGGGGGAGCCTTTCCTTGGGGTCCAAGGACCCCCAAGGGGGTCGGCCGAGCCAAAGGGGGGAGTCCTCCCCTTCCAAACCGAATCCAACTAGGTTTGGAAGGAGGAGTCCTTCCCCTTTTTCCCACCTCCTTTTTTTCCTTTTCTCTTTGATTTTCTTCCTATGGCGCATAGGGCCTTCTTGGGCTGTCCCACCAGCCCACTAAGGGCTGGTGCGCCACCCCCAAGGCCTATGGGCTTCCCTGAGGTGGGTTGCCCCCCCCCCCCCTGGTGAACACCCGGAACCCATTCGTCATTCCAGGTAACTCCGAAAACCTTCCGGTAATCAAATGAGGTCATCCTATATATCAATCTTTGTGTCCGGACCATTCCGAAAACCCTTGTGACGTCGGTGATCTCATCCGGGACTCCGAACAACATTCGGTAACCAACCATATAACTCAAATACGCAAAAAACAACGTCGAACCTTAAGTGTGCAGACCCTGCGGGTTCAAGAACTATGTAGACATGACCCGAGTGACTCCTCGGTCAATATCCAATAGCGGGACCTGTATGCCCATATTGGATCCCACATATTCTATGAAGATCTTATCGTTTGAACCTCAGTGCCAAGGATTCATATAATCCCGTATGTCATTCCCTTTGTCCTTCGGTATGTTACTTGCCCGAGATTCGATCGTCAGTATCCGCATACCTATTTCAATCTCGTTTACCGGCAAGTCTCTTTACTCGTTCCGTAATACAAGATCCCGCAACTTACACTAAGTCACATTGCTTGCAAGGGTTGTGTGTGATGTTGTATTACCGAGTGGGCCCCGAGATACCTCTCCCTCACACGGAGTGACAAATCCCAGTCTCGATCCATACTAACTCAACGAACACCTTCGGAGATACCTCTAGAGCATCTTTATAGTCACCCAGTTATGTTGCGACGTTTGATACACACAAAGCATTCTTCCAGTGTCAGTGAGTTATATGATCTCATGGTCATAGGAACAAATACTTGACACGCAGAAAACAGTAGCAACAAAATGACACGATCAACATGGTACGTCTATTAGTTTGGGTCTAGTCCATCACGTGATTCTCCTAATGACGTGATCCAGTTATCAGGCAACAACACCTTGTTCATAATCACAAGACCCTGACTATCTTTGATCAACTGGCTAGCCAACTAGAGGCTTGCTAGGGACAGTGTTTTGTCTATGTATCCACACATGTATATAAGTCTTCATTCAATACAATTATAGCATGGATAATAAACGATTATCATGAACTAAGAAATATAATAATAACTAATTTATTATTGCCTCTAGGGCATATTTCCAACAGTGCGCCGCCAGGCCTCTCTCCAGGCCGCATGGTACCAGCAAGCTTTACACCGCTACCACTGCCGCAACATCCGCTTCAATACCCTCGAAATCGGCGACCTCGTCCTGAGGCAGGTCCAATCCAGGGAAGGCTTGCATAAGCTTTCGCCCATGTGGGAAGGCCCTTTCAAGGTCGTCCACGTCTCCAGGCCTGGCTCCGTGCGTCTAGAGACTCAAGATGGAGTCCCCATCCACAATGCGTGGAACATCCAGCACCTCCACAAGTTCTACCCATGATGACTCTGCAGCGCCCCTGCACTGCCTCCGCGCCGCCCCTCCATCGACCCTGCATCGTCCTTCAATCCTTCCGGAACCTACTTCATCCCGTGACACTCTCACGTAATAAGGAGCCGAGGCTGTATACACCCAGGGCCCCCCGAGGATGCAGAAGGGGTCCATCCCACGCCTACTGGAAGACCTTAGCTCCACGCTGGGTGGCCACGGAGGCGCACTACAAGAAATATGCTCATACATGACGTTGTTTAAGATGTCGGTGATGAATTCGTCATAAATCTATGACGATTTCCTCCAAGATTGTCGTAAGCCGTTCGGGGGGATCAAAACTACATATAAATTACGACGATGTGAGTCAAGAACATCGTAACCGCATAATATGAGATCGTCATAACTTTTACGATGATTATAAAAATGTCGTAACATGTTCTAACTAGGTTGACATGTCATTCGTGGGTCCATTCTATCCCACCTCATCCTAGTTTGTGAAGCAACCTACTATTCTCTCATTCCAAACCTTCTCGAAAAATTCTCATAAATACTTTGGATCGTATATTCCTCAAATATGTGGAAACCCTTCCTTCCATACTTCAAAAATAATTCAGCAATATTCATTTGCCTATTCTGTTCAGAATAGCACTTTGTGAAGGAAGTTCTAGTTCTATTTCTTTGATTACCCTCATATTTTTTGGGCACTCTTTCCTATCCAAATCATTGCCTCATGAAAACATTCGTACCGATTTGCCTAGTAAATCTTTCTCAGCAAATTTCCAAAGTTTGTGTTCAGCTAACAGCTTTGTGAAGGAAGTACTAGATAGGAATATCCTGATGAGTTGAATTTTTTCCACATCTTCTATGTGCCCAAAACATAGCTCTCCACAAATTTTTAGCCCCATCTAACAGTCCATGTGAGCTCATCATCCAATCTTTGTTACTGGTAATATTTTCATTTGTGAAGCAACTACATTTTATATTGCTTTATAGTTGACAAAAATTTACCACGGGATGAAACTAACCATATAACCTCACTCCATCAAATTTTAGCTCATTTAATTCAGCCAGTTTCCCTCAATATTTTTCCCAATATTCTGTTCAGTAGAGAGCATTGTGAATGAAGTACAATTTTTATTTATCCAAATTTTATGAAATTTTTATAGTGTCTTAATGTGCCCAAATTATCATCCTCCTCCAAATTTCAACTCAATCCAATCATCTATGTGAGCCCAGTTTCAATTACCATTTTGTGTCTAGATTGGCACATTGTGAAGGAAGTGTAACTTTGGCATGTCCAAATAGTATAATTGTTTTACAGTGCCTTCATATGCCCAAATTAACGTCATACACGAAATTTCATCTCAATCCATTCATTCATTTGATCACAGCTTCAACATCCATATTTCTGCACAGTGTGTTACTTTGCAAAGCAAGTGCCACCTAGATTTATCCATTTGAGCTAAAAATTTGCCAAGAGAGTCTCCTTAGTAGATGATCATCCTCAACCAAAATTTAGGCCCATTGTCTATGTTCATTACCCGCACCGCTAATCAAACACTTGGCTGCTAATTCATGTTGGAGCTTAGTGTAGTCTCCTCGTAAGATTCTTCTATTGTATTATTCTTCCTAACACCTACTGAGGGATTGCCAACCCACGATACATGCCTATTCCACCAAGAACGCGTGGCAACGCAATGGTCAGGCGGTGACCATGCGGCTGGCATGCAAGTTCACGCGCTCTGGAATTGGGGCCCTCGACCACCATCCAAACCTCGACGTCAAGCCACCACACCATGTATTTCTAATTAAATAGATACTTGTGTACCTATAAATTATTTTTGGGAAAAATAAAGAGCAAACTATAATGCAGCTGCAGTTCAGTTTTAACCCGCTTCGAGCTGAATCGACATAAATTTGTGTTTTTTACGACAGGTGGATAAAAGCATTTAGCACCCAACCGTTTTGTCAATTGTACATTAAATATGGCCTAGTATTTTAGTTAAATTATTTGGTCCAATTTTGAAACAAATATATGGTAGGTCCTTCACAAAAAAAATCATTTTGGGCACTTGAAAAATGGAAAATGATTTTTACATACAAGGAAAATGAAAACTTCCTTAATCAACACTATTTACCATTCCAATATGCACCCTTGTGCATAATATTATATCATTTAAACAAACTCTGTCATGAATGTGGCCATAAGATTGATCATTTGGCTTGAAAGCCATGAATCTTCACACAAATAGCACATTTGTAAGAACACTTTTTAAAAAAAATTGTCGTGTTACAAGTTTATTATTTTTCCTGGTAACTTTGTCACATATAATGATACAATGCAAAGGTTTTCCATTTTTTGATTTTATTTTTATTTTTTCATGGCATTTCAAAATGTGGTCAAAACAGTGGGTATGACCGTTACTACCTAGTGGTTGAATCTTGAAAATATTTTGGTGTTTCTCTCATTAGATAGATACTTGTGTAGCTATAAATGATTTTTGGGAAAATAAAGAGCAAACTATAATGTAGTTGTAGTTAAAATTTGCCCCGCTTCCACTAGAATCGGCTAAAAATTGTCTTTTTCACGAGAGGTGTATCAAAGATTTTGTCACCCAAAAATTTGATCAATTGTACATTAAATATGTTCTAGTATTTTAGAAAAATGATTTGGTCCAATTTTACAACAAATATATGGTAGGACCTCCACAAAAAAACTCATTTTGGGCACTCAAAAAATGGAAAATGAATTTTCCGTCCAAAGAAAATGAAAACTTCCTTAGGCAACATTACTTGCCACTCCAATATGCACCCTTGTGCACAATATTAGATCATTTTAACAAACTATGCCATTAATGTGGCCATAAGATTCATCATTTGGCTTGAAAGCCATGAATCTTCACACATGATAGCTCATTTCTGAGAACACTTTTTTAAAATAATTGCCATATTACAAGTTTATTAATTTTTCCCCGTAACTTGGTCACATATTATGACACAACGCGAAGGTTTTGCAATTCTTTGAATTTTTTTTCAATTTGTTATGCCCGTTCCAAAATGCGATCGAAACGACGGGCATGACCGTTCATAGCTAGGGGTTGAATCTTGCCAAAAATTTGTTGGATCTCTAATTAAATAGATACTTATTTACCTAAAAATGATTTTTGGAAAAAATCATGAGAAAATTATGAGGTACTTCTAGTTCAGATTTGACAAGCTTCCTCCTGAATCGGCATAAATTTGTCTTTTTCACGAGAGGTGGATAAAAGTTTTTTAAACCCAACCAGTTGGTAAATTGTATATTAATATGGACTAGTATTTTAGAAAATTGATGGAGTCCTATTTTACAACAAATATTTGGTAGGTTCTTCACAAAAAATCCATTTTTGCTGCTCGGAAAATGATTAAAAAAAGCTAGAAAGATCGGAAATGCATACAAATTGGTCTTCATCCAGAAAATATTTTCTAACTCTAGTTAAAAAATTTGTGGTGCCTTTTGCAAAATATTTTTGATAGATGCTTCACAAAATTCCTCTATTTTCAGTACTTGAAAATTATTTTAAATCATTGATTTTCCGAACCAATGAGAAGTCTTCCCACAGATCGATGACATGGCGTCCATCCATCCATCCATCCATATCTCCAACCCACATCTATCCATCCAGCTATCTACAGAAAAAAAAAGATACCCCACCTGCAGCACAAACCCTAGCTCACACCCCCCATCGCACCCTTCCTCCTGATCCAGTCGTCTCCCCTCCGCCAAAGCCACCGGCTCCCCCCACCTCCGATCTGGAGCTACCACCCCAATCTTCTCCCAGATCCGATGCTGCCGCACGCCCTCCTCTCCTCCTCTTCCCAGATCCGGAGCATCCGAGCCTCTCCAAGTCGCCCGACACCTCTTGCTCAGCCACCACCGCCACCGCCTCTCTCTCACGACGCGCCGCCGACCCCAGAAACTGTCCTCGCCGCACCTCTGCTGCCACCTCCCCGCGCGACCCCCTCCACCTCGAGCGACCCCACCGCGAGTAGGCCGGAGGCGGTGCCGATGGGTCGAACGGAAGGGCAAGGGACGCTACCGCCGCCGGCCCCAGATCCTCCACCCCCTCCCTCGACCACGCCGCCGCGTCGACCACGACACGTAGCGGGGAGTCGAGTTGCGCGGTGGACGGCAGCAAGGCGCGGGTGACGTGGAGCAACCCCGTGGCGGAGAAGACGAGGGAGGTTCCCGACGCGGCATGAATCTGGTCTTCTTGCTTGCCGTGGTATCCCGGGTGTGCTAGTACAGTACGGCGCTCGGTCGGGACGGAGGCAGCGCTGCTACGCGAGAAGCCGAGCTTGGTGCGCAACTCGATGTGCAGGAGCGAGGTTGTGCGCGATGGCTTGGCCTCCGCGGTCGCCTCCATCGGCCACCGGATGGCGGCCGTTGACGAGGTCGTGCGCCCCACTAAGGTTACGAGTTACTTATAGCCAGATAGCCGATGGTCCCCTCCACTCTCATCTCGTCGTACATGCCACTCCGTCGATCACCTGGCTTGCCGTTGTCTTTGTGGTCTGCAGGCGAGGACGTGGAGTCCGCATAGGGCACACGACAACGTCGCAAGGAGTCTCCGCGCCGTGGAGGCCGTCGTGCGGCACCTCGACGGCGTGCGCGAGGTACGTTCGATTGGTTCTTCTTCCTTGCTTTTGACCGATTTTCTCTTCGCCGGCCGTCGTCCTGCACCGGCGGCGGCAGGAGCAATGGCGATTTCGTCGTGGTGTCTGCTTCTAGACCGGTAGCATCGGTCGACTAGTCCCCTGCTTTAAACATCTTATAAACAGGGAATATGATAGGTTGTCTATTCAGCTAACCTAATCACTCATCCCCTGCTTTTGGACTCTACAGGCAAGGTTGCTGAACTGCTGCTTCTATACTTTTACTGTTGCGTGACAGTGTGAGTGCACATTCCTACTAGAAGATGGCAAAGGGACACGAGAGAGACAAGAAAATGGGAGAAGAGGAAGAGGAAGAAGAAGAATATGTCTTGCTAGAGCTGGATGGTTGTCTCTACTCCAACATTCAACCAAACGCCTCTTATATACCCTCTGTAAGTTACTGCCACTCCTGTGTGCGTCGGCAGCTTACTGGTACAAAGGGATACTAGTCTCTGCTGTGAATGTTCTCCTTAGGCACTTTTTCTACCTCTGTGATGTTATTGATATCAAGAACGAGTTCTTCTTGTGGTGCCTTGTCATATTTAGAGCCATACAAGGATCTTGTCGTGATTATTCGGTATTGTTCAAGATTTAGGTGTCCAGGCTTGTGCTAATTGAGTCTTGTACTGTACTACTCTATTTGGTATGCGATGGCATATTTTGCACTTTTGTTGCAAGTGAAAAAATTGCAGGTTCCAACTTTGTTTCATCAAAGACCAGTATTACTCTAGTAGAACACTCGTGAACCATTGTACTAGTTCGGGTCCCATAGTTGTCAGTATAAAAAGATGTTTTAAAGTTTCAAAATGTTAAAATCTTGGGTGCTTGGGGATGATTTAGTTGTAGATACGGAATCCCGGGCAAATGGCGGGGACAATTTGCTGTGTTGAACAACCATCTCTTGAGCACATTGGAACAAGAGTAAACAGAGGGAGTATGTGATTGTGTATAACATAGTTGATGTCGAGACATAGGGATGTGCAAATGAAAAGTGTGCATCCATATTTCTTTATCTAAGGTCTGCAGCAGCACGGGTACTCTGCTAGTATTTGATCAATTTACATTTAAAACAGGTCGTAATTAAAGATGTCATTTCATATAGAGTGTAAGATTAAAATGCCAGTGAGAAATACTAGAACAGAATACCCTTACTAAGAAGCTGAATAAGCCTAATGGCATCCAACTTTCAGAGATTGTGGGACTAACCTTGAAGCAACTCTAACATTATATGCCATCCTCGGGTGATAGAACAAAGTGAGACCCCAATCAATAAGACGAAGCTGGCGTCTCTCATGATCAATCATGATATTCTGGGGCTTGACATCTCGATGCATGATACCCAGTGAATGAGAAAAATATAGTGCCTACACAAACACATGGAAAAAGTTAAAAGACCATCAAATTAAATGCTTGTTCACTATGTTGCATCCAGTGTTGGCCACTGAAATAGTGCAAACTTCAGCAAACATATTTTCTTCACAGAACTGTGCCAGTGACATACTGGTGTGTTTGAATATTGCAAAATAGGTAGTAATATTGTAGGTCGTGTATAACAACCCATGAGATTCTACCAACCCAAAATAAATCAAAGGAAAGAATCCAAGTATTCTATTTACTACCAATCAGTGTAGTCCGTAGAAAGAGATGTCACTCTTGGCCCATAGAAAACAGTAGTAGTATTTTTTGAAATACAGCTACAAAACAAGGGGAGGAAGGCAGCAACGATGAAATCCCACTACAGATAAAAATAATTTCATGTATTGGGAAAACATGATTAGACTGAAACAAGCCACAATACTCTACAGTTTGCGGATTGTGCAATATTAATATTAAGCCACAATCCACGATACTCTACAGCTCATTGGCCCATGAACACGTGACAAGGAGGGGGTGTGATTTGTACTGAGCCCTCACCCACACGGAGCCCTTCACCAAAACCATAGTGTCAAATTACCACTTCATCTAAAATAACTTGTTGTGCATAGTGTCAAAATATTCATGTGATCTCAAACCTGTGGCCAAACTGTTGTACATTATGTTTTCAGTAAGGAGCTCAAGTTCTTCACACAAACTTGCTAAGTTTTGAAGACTAACTTTAATTTATGTTCATGTAGGAAATGGATTGATTCCTTTGAAATTCCTATGTTGGAAACAGTCCCTTACTCCACTCAAGTAACTGTATAATCTATCCCGCTTCTAGGTTTCCAACACTTGAATCTTTTGTTAGGAGAGTTTGAAGCTGATGGTAAATTCTCAACCATTGAACGCTTTTAGTCATCCTCTTTACTCGAGTAACAATGCTCAGAGCGACTCTTGTCTAGTCTCCAAGATAATAAATCATGTTCTTTCATGTTTTCAAAAATACTTGTACTCCATGTTTGCAGAAATCAGTAGCATCACACATGTCGAAAAATATTGGAATAAATTAGAAGTAAAAATGCTGGAATAAACTAGAAGTGGAGCATTGCTTGATTAATATACTTGATGACTAGAACTCATTCAAGAGCTCCTTAGTCCTTCCAAAACAAGGTCTTGATGGCCCCCTTACAAAAAAATGTTCATATATGTTCCTGCATGATGCGTGTATGCATGTTGGATGGTCACGTTCTAGTGTACTAGTTAGCTAGTAAGCATTGTTTGGTTAGTGCCCTCCTGCTTGATTGGCTAAACATATTCGTTTGTTTGATTTGGCTTCACATTTACATATTTTGATTTGAACTTGGCCTATGTTTATGCCCAGTTTCTGTTAATTATCATGAATGGTGTAGTACCGTGTCTATGCGCGCACAACTTCCTCTCACAAAAAAACTAAGTGCATGTCTCTCTCACTTTTGTTCGCATTTCTCTTAACATCATCTTCAGGATGAACACAAATCTTTTTATTACTAATATTTTTTATATTTATTTCATTTTGATTGATTCACGTGCAGTGTAATGTTCTTGTAGGATGACAAGTTGTCGCATCTCGAGCATGTCTCATAGGAGAGTGGAATGAAGTCCATTGTACTGTTGGGACAGTAGCACATGTGCCATTGTTCTATTGTGCAATTTTGTCTGTTCTTGCTATATTCTTGTGTAAGGAAATGTATTCATGAGATCAGTTATTGTATTATGTAAACCTGGAAGATGTATTATGTGATGTTATATGATGGATGATTTTAATTCGACTTGGAGTTTTCTTGATTTGAATCTGAAATAGTGTTGTATTAAATATTGGACAAATAATTCGGTTGAAAAGGCCTAACAAATAGAAATGAAACCAAGTTCTGGAACAAAATGTTGCTGAATTCAAAAATGTCAAAAGGCCAAAACTAAAACTGGACCAAATGTAATTTGGGCACTAAAACGCCAGGGCCTAAATTCTAATGATACAAAAAAATTCGAAAAAAATACTAGAAGTGGTTGTAAATAGGATAAGGCCCAAAAAGAAGCCCAATAAGAAAAAGCCCAAAAAATAAAACCAGCCCATGTGATCAATTGAAATGGGTTGGGCTGATTTCAACCATCACGTTTTGATTTCGTCGTAATTTTGCCACGTAGGAATGCCACGTAGGACTGGGTTAGATTGCCACCGACGATTTACGATCGTCGTAAAGGTTACGAAGATCCAGGAAGCGTCGTAAAAGTTACGAAGATTTCGATGAAAACGTCGTTGTTGTAAGTTTTTGACGCTTCGTTTTTGATGCTTCATTTTTCGTCGTAGGATCGTCATAAATTCAACACCGTGATGATGTAGCGATGAAAATATAGCGTCGTGTATTAGCATATTTCTTATAGTGGCAGAGATTAGATTAGGTGCCAGACGCAGCTTGCATTTGCTTTTTCTCGGTTGGATTTAATGATATTTACGAATTTAAAACACGGGGCCTTTCCAAATTAAGCTTTGTGCAAAAACTTATTTTCCCCACATTCTTTGCAACATGCTCCTTTCTTCTAAGTCGTGCTTCCATCTGCCCTCCTCCGCTCGTACCCCGCGTGTAGGGGTTGGGGGCACGGTGCCGGCACCGCGCCAAGGCCTTGGCGCCCAAATACTCATGTGATACTCACTGACGAGTCGGTAGACTCATACCACCTAGCACTCTCTCACGAGACCTAACCGCGGCTCGGTGCACCACCATAGAGAGGGAACAACATTTGGTTTTTCCTCACAACAACTATTTATCTTGGGACAGTTTGAGCGCCCAAGGGGGCTCTTGAACATAACGCCTCAGGAGCTTTACCGGTCGCAAAGCCACCTGGCACCCCAATGCCAGGGCCCGGCCCCGTGAGGAACCACCTTGGTAACGGGTTGTACCTCACGACGGCGGGGAAATGTGTGGGTCTAGGACCTACCGACGCAGAGCTTCCTGAATGCAGATTAGGGACCTCCAAAAAAAGAACTCGCGAGGGACTCTTGAATGTCTAAGGGGGCTCCTGAGCACAACACCTCAGGAGCCTTACCGGTCACAAATCCACTTGGCACTCTGGTGCCAAGGCTTTGCCTCGTGAGTAACTACCTTGGTAATGGGTCATGCTCCACGGTGGTATGGAAATGTGCGGGTCCAGGGCCAACTAACATAGAGCATCGACCCACTTCACCAACAACAAGGAAAAGACCAACCAACCAGCGAGCCCCCCCCCCCCCGAACACCACAATCATGCATCACAACAAAGGAGTCCCCCGCAAGCGTACCAAGCTAAGCATCCAAATGAGCAGTGAAACAACATCACTAACAAAAGAGGGCGGCCACCAAAATCCATTACATGCCCGAAGAGTCTGCCTCTGTTACAATTAATGCAAAGAGCAAAGAGAAGACAGCTAATGATGGAGATCCCGGAGGAGGGCCGGACACTTGCACACCAATGCTCAGTCCGTGTCCTCCTCCTCATTCACAGGCACCGCAGGAGCAGATGGGCGGCGCCGTGCTTGGGGGATTCCCCCAGAGGCTCGGGCACGACAGCGAGGTGGCTTGGCAAAGCTCTTGTCGCTGATGTTGCTCGGGCTCCTCCCGGAGGATGTATCACTATTGCTCGAGGCGTGGCGCCCATCACCCGAGACAGGCTCATCCGCGGGACCGCCATGGCCGGTGTCCTTCGAACAGCAACCCAGACGATCGCCCTCGGCATCGAAGATCTTAACGAAGAGCGTCACCTCCCTGTCGAACTTGAATTGGAGGTAGCTCCTCCCCTTCAAGCCTCGGGCACGGGCGAATGCCTGCCACCCATGGTTCAGGTACACATAACCTCAGGGGGTGACCTCCACCTCGACCCAGGATGCCTCGCTGCAGCAATCGTTGGTCTGCAGCCAAAGGCCCGAGTTCCCGCCGGATCGCAGCACCTTCGCGAAGAAGCGTGGGAGCTGGAGCCAGGCGATCTCCAGCATGTCCACACACTTCACGAACTCTGTCGCCGTATCACCCGCATGGAGCTGCGGGCGGGGCAGCCGGGTGGCCACCACCGACCTCCCACTCCGTCCGCCACGGGCACCCGCGCCGGACAAAGCCCCGCCATGGCTACCGATGGCGATCCTCGGGCAGGCAGAACCATGGCCGCGCCCACCAGAAACCACAATCGGCGCTGCCGCATACTTGTGAGGGTAGCCTCGCCCCCTCTTGATAGTTGGGGCAGCAAGACCATCGCCAGTGGCCTTCCCCTTCTCGGCAGTGGAGAACCTCCTCACCGGCGCCATGCTGCGAGTGTGGGGGATAAAGATGGAAGGCAAAGAAGACTGAGGCAATGCAAGCCTTATCGCCCTTGCCGGATTAAATAGGCAACCCAGAGCAGGTGGGCATCCCTTCGCGTTCCCAGGCCCATGCCATTCGTGAGGGGACGTGACCACGTGGCGTGTGTACAGGCGCCACCCTCAGAGAGCAATGATGGCTAGCGCAGCATCCAGGCCTCACATCAATTTGACATGGCATTCCGTCGGGCGCTTCGGGAACTTGAATATTGCCGGGCTGCACGGCACGGGTGAAGCCTGGCCCGCAGACATTTAGGGCTCGTGACACTTCAAGATGCCTCCAAGGCTTCATTAGGAAGCCAGCCAGAGCACACCTTGGGCCCGGGGGCTACTGTCGGCGTCCTAGGAACAGGGGTACCCAGACCTGCCTGTCTGCGGCCCAGGGCTGGCCCACCACGTCGATCAAGCACCAGCAGGCACGGCAAGGCCCTCGTCATGGACCAAGTCTCACGGGGAGGGATGGAATCAAGACCCGCAAGTCTCGGCTTCAGGAGTCTCCGGGGAGGGATGGAATCAAGTCTCCGGAGGAGCGGATATTCGAAGGCAAGGCTCAACTTCAGGAGTCAAGGATGACACAAAAGGAGGACAGGCGACCCGCAGATGGCAGAGCAGTGCAGTCCCCCCTTTTGTGCAAATAAGGGGGGGAGCCTGCGTGGACCCCAAAGGCATCTTCCAAAGGTTTCCCTTCCTGTGCAACCAAGACACCGGCGCCCGACAGTAGGGCATACGTCACCGTGGGCTTTTCCCAACAACACGGGCAGTTACTTTGCAGGCGAAGACCGCTTTTGACAGGGGAAGCACATTCGTTTGTCTCCCACTGAAACTGGCTGTTGTGGGATCCCCTCCCGCCTAGATAAGGGAAGAGGACCCTGGCCTCCACTATAAATAGAGAGGGTAGGATACTAGAGAGAAGGGGAGATCATCAGAACCCTAGAACAACACACCAAGACACTGGGCCTCCGGAGGCACAAAGGCATTATACTATCTCGTTCATCAACCTCTGTGAGAGGCAATCCACCAAAGCAGGAGTAAGATTTTACGCTTAGCAGCGGCCCGAACCTGGGTGAACTGTTGTGTCCCGAGTTCTCTTCGCCATCGCGTGAGTTCCTAGCCTTGCCAAGCGCGTAGCAAGTCTGTTAACCTGAATCTGCTGCGTGGTGTTTGCGCTTGCCTCTGATTTTGAATCCTTAGGGTTTTGCGGAGCCCGAAATCCGACAAGCGTAAACAATTATTCTAGTAAAAGTTTTTCAATGAAGGACCTAGGAGAAGGTGCTTACATATTAGGCATCAAGATCTATAGAGATAGATCTAGACGTTTAATAGGACTTTCACAGAGCACATACCTTGACAAAGTTTTGAAGATGTTCAAAATGGATCAGTCCCAGAAAGGGTTCTTGCATGTATTGCAAGGGGTGAAGTTGAGTAAGACTCAATGTCGAGTGACTACAGAAGATAGAGAAAAGATGAGTGTCATCCCCTATGCTTTAGCCATAGGCTCTATCATGTATGCAATGTCGTGCACAGACCTGATGTCAGCCTTGCCATAAGTATGGCAGGAAGGTTTCAGAGTATTCCAGGAATGAAACACTAGACAACGGACAAGTATATTCTGAAGTACGTGAAAAGGACTAAGGAAATGTTTCTCTCGTATGGAGGTGTTCAAGAGCTCGTCGTAAAGGGTTACGTCGATGCAAGCTTTGACACTGATCTGGATGACTCTAAGTCACAAACCAGATACGTATATATTCTCAATGGGGGCGCGGTAAGCTGGGGCAGTTCTAAGGAAAGCATGGTAGCTAATTCAATATGCGAAGCAGAGTACATAGTTGCCTTGGAGGCGGCTAAAGAAGGAGTCTGGATGAAGAGGTTCGTGATGGATCTTGGAGTTCTGCCTGGTGCGCTGGATCGAATGACTCTGCTCTGTGACAACATTGGTGTCATTTCTCTTTCCAAGGAACCGAGGTTTCACAAGAGGACCAGACACATAAAGCGACGCTTAAATTCCATCCGCGATTACATCAAGGAGGAGGTTATAAATATTTGCAAAGTGGAAACGGATCGAAATGTTGCCGACCCGTTGACTAAGCCTCTTCCATGAGCAAAGCATGATCAACACCAGAACTGCATGGTGGTAGATTCATTACAATGTAAATCACATAGAGATGTGAGCTAGATTATTGACTCTAGTGCAAGTGGGAGACTGTTGGAAATATGCCCTAAAGGCAATAATAAAATAGTTATTATTATATTTCTTTGTTCAAGATGATCGTTTATTATCCATGCTAGAATTGTATTGATTGGAAACTCAAATAGATGTGTGGATACATAGGCAACACACTGTCCGTAGTAAGCCTCTAATGGACTAGCTTGTTGATCAAAGATGGTCAAGGTTTCCTGGCCATAGACAATGTTGTCATTTGATAATGGTATCACATCATTAGGAGAATGATGTGATGGACAAGACCCAAACTATTAATGTACCATGTGATCGTGTCAGTTTATTGCTATTGTTTTCTTGATGTCAAGTATTTGTTCTTATGACCATGAGATCATGCAGCTCCCAGACACGGGGGGAATGCCTTGTGTGTATTAAACGACACAACATAACAGGGTGACCATAAAGGTGCTCTATAGGTATCACCAAAGGTGTCTGTTGGGTTGGCGTGAATTGAAAATGGGATTTGTCACTCCGTAATATGGAGAGGTATCTCTAGGGCTCACTCGGTAATAGAATATCACAATGAGCTTGCAAGCATGTGACTAATGAGTTAGTCACGGGATCTTATATTATAGAGCGAGTAAAGAGACTTGCCGGTAACGAGATTTAACTAGGTATTGACATACCAACGATCGATTCTCGGGCAAGTAACATATCGATGGACAAAGGGACCAACATACCAGATTAACTGAATCCTTGACATAGAGTTTGAACCAATAAAGATATACGTAGAATATGTAGGAGCCAATATGGGCATGTAGGTCCCGTTGCTGGTTATTGACCGGAGAGTGTCCTGGAGTTCTCGAACCCACAGGGTCTGCACAGTTAACGTTCGGTGTTGTTTTTGTATAGTTGAATTATGTATGTTGGTAGTCGAAGGTTGTTTGGAGACCCGGATGAGACCCCAGATGTCACGAGTAGTTCCGGAGTGGTCCGGACACAAAGATTGATATATAGGAAAGAGGTATACGGGTTCCG
>NC_058520.1:260123575-260143575 GCF_904849725.1 Hordeum vulgare subsp. vulgare
TCCTCGCACTTCAGGGTGTTTGAAGACCGGATGATCAAAACATGGTCTTTCAACGGGTCCCTCTGAATCCCTGTCGGTGCCCATCCAATCCTACCGTTCTTCTACATCTGCTAGCACCGCCTGTCCAGAGTCGCCGCGTTGTCCAACCAAGCCAGATCCCATAATGACTTGTGGCTGTGCAGGTAAGCCTTGGGTCTTGAAAATATCCGTCCGTCCCTTTGAGCCTGGGTGAAGTTTTCCGCAGGATGTCATGGCCTCTCGAGCATCCCGGGTCATCCACTGGGTTCTCCAAGGAGCCGATTAACCGTCCTTCACCCAGAGTTGCATTGAGTCCGAGGTCTTGAAAAGTCTTGTCTTAACCGGTCTTGATTATTTAATCAACCTCGCATCACTCGTGTTATGCAGTCAACCGAAATCCCATCTACTCAAGCATAGCAATATGAAATTTGTCGTCCCGGGGCCAAGTAACGGGGTTGTTGTGTGCCTACCACATGATATTACAATCTATACTAAAATTTCCATGTACCTACTCAGCATGCAATTGGGCATAGGATGGTAGAACTACGATGCATAAAACATAGGTGATAGTATGATCAAAGAGACTTGCCTGGTATTACTTGATGAAGATAGTCGCTCTCAAAATCCTGATAATTCTACTCGCCACACTCCGAGCAATCTATCGTAAATGAATAGCATTCAATAAACATTCATGCGAAAAGAGGAAGAACCAAGAGAACATAAGAACAAAGCATGTCTTGGTACAAAATAACAACGTACTAAGGTTTAATAAAAAGGTCCTAAGTGTGTTGTAAAGTGAAGGTGCATGAATGAGATCAAAAGAGTTAATGGACGAGGAACCATTGCTATATAAGCTCGACTTGCATACACTATGGGAGATGATCAAAAATATTGGGAGAATAACATGAATGTTGTTTGACAAATAGTATAAGACATAAGAATTTATTTGTAGAAAGAATTTCTTGAAATGGAGCACTACAACACAAGTTATAGAAAATTGAAGTATGAATTGAATTTGCATTCAAAAGGTCAAGAGAAGTTGAACTGAAGTACGATGGTTACGTACAAAAATATATGACATGAGTGTTTAGGGGTAAAAGGAAACAATTGAAAAGGTGGTACGATTTGCAAGATAAGATCAAATGAATGTTCGAATACAAATTTGAATCGCTCAAATTTGTAAGGTTCAAAGGTCGAAACTAATGATGCTACTGGATATAGGAGATCAATATGAGCGTGTAGAAACAAGAATTACTAGATTTGAAATAGCGGATCAAAAGATACAAATACTTCAATATAACATTTAATCGGCTTAGAACGATGTGAACACTTTTGGGCACTAATAGATAAATCTGATTTGATCAAAATTATAAGTTGAAAAGTGAAAACTAATGATACAAACGGGAAGATTTCTTTGATACGAATCCGACGCAATTGAATTCATCTAAAACGGAGCTACGGATAAAAAGATATGATCAAAAGAAGTTTGAATATGAATATGAACAAATTTCGAAATTTGAAAATTTCAAAAAGTTGATATGATAGGTTCACAGGATAGGTGGGATCAAGACGAAACTCTAGGCGTTGGTTTCATCTAATTCGGATAAACGAGTAAAAAGTTATGGCTATTTGAAAAATCAGGGCCAAGCTGTTTTACGGAATAAAAGTGCAATGTCTAAAAGAATTCTAGTACTAATGTGTAAATACGAAGACTAAATAATATATCTAATTACTCTACCGTATACTAGTGTAGGAATACTAGTCTAGAAATAATAAACTACGGGAGTATAAAAAATACGAAGAGAAATACATTTAGAATGGAGAGTAAGAATTAATTCCAATGAGGAGACGACTTCCAGAAATCCCGCCGAAGAGAAGGAAAAAAATATTTTTATTTAATAAATCTAGTTAAACCAAAAGATTGATTTAACCCGAAATAGATGTTTTTGGATGCTCCTATGGGTCTATATTTATAGGTGGAAGGGAGGTCTAATGGTCCAGAGGTAGGCGATGTGGGACTAAATATTTACGTAATGTACGCAAACTAGAAAAAAAGAGGGAAAGAGAGGTGCCGCATGGGCCAAAGCAATTCGGCCACCGCACAGCACATGCACATGGTTGGGCTGGTTGGCCTCGGCGCGATATGTTTTTTTTTTGGGAACGAACAAATTTTTTTTTAAAAACAAAGAAGAAAAAGTATAAATGAAAAAAAGAGAACATTTTATATAGGCATATTATATATCAAAATTTTCAGAATAAAATTTTCTAAAACATGAACATATTTTTTAAACCAAAAAAATACTTTAAAAAAATATTTTTCTTTGCAATAACTTTAAAATGAAAAGGAATTTGAATTTCAAATAAATTGCAAATACTTAAAATTTGAATCAAGACATGGTCTCTGATTTTGGAGGGTCATTTTCCTCCTCTCGTTTGATTTTTTTTTAATCAGAGGGTTTTGAAAATATTTAAAATCAAAATTGAAAAGGGATTCAAAATAGAAAATTTTGGGAAAGTCATTTTATTCCCTCTCATTTTTTTGTGAAGTTTCAAATTCCACTCAAGTTTCAATCACTCAAACAAACAAACAAACAATCAATCTAATAATTATGTTAACATTCCAAAATTTATAATTTTGGGATGTTACATTGTTGTTGTTGCTGTTGTTGTTGTTGTTGTTGTTGTATTGTTGTTGTTGTTGTGTAGCGACCCGACTCAAGACGAGTCAAGCCTCTGGTGTTTCCGTACCATCCCAAGATCATGCTCGTACACACTCAGTACATAATGTATATATTCAAGAGTTCAATCACAGAGCTTTATTAATCGAAATCTCATAAAGAGTACTTTATTACAATAAAGGATTACAATAAAGTGGCTGATGGCCATCTTATGAGATATCTAACGAAGACTAGCGGAAGCATCAGGTAACCGAGTCCATCCGACTCCAGGGCATGTCGCTGAGCGTAGATCGTAGCCTCACTCCTGGTCGGAAAAGTACTCTACAACATGATACGTTGCCGCCGTGTAGGTCAGCATATTGAATATGCCGGCAAGTCATCAAAGAGAGGAGTAAAATAATAAGCAACTATGTCTACATGCATATTTGGCAGGTGGGGCTAAGTTTTGCATAAAGGCAGTTTTATCCTACAACAAGCGGGGCTGGAAGCAAAATGTTACTAGAGAGTTTGTTGTTAACGAGATGGTTCCGCCAACCAATTCTCGTACCCGAATAGTTGTTAACACCCACGTCATTATTAAGTTGTGTCGAGAGTTCAGGGGAATTTCAATGCCTTCATCTCAAGTTGTCCATGACCGTGGACACAGCTAATCGATTAGGTTGGGCACTCTACAGAGTTTTGCACACGTTCCCCACAATATTTGATCCCCTCCGGGTTTGTCCTCGCACTTCAGGGTGTTTGAAGACCGGATGATCAAAACATGGTCTTTCAACGGGTCCCTCTGAATTCCTGTCGGTGCCCATCTATTCCTACCGTTCTTCTACATCTGCTAGCACCGCCTGTCCAGAGTCGCCGCGTTGTCCAACCAAGCGAGAGCCCATAATGACTTGTGGCTGTGCAGGTAAGCCTTGGGTCTTGAAAATATCCGTCCGTCTCTTTGAGCCTGGGTGAAGCTTTCCGCAGGATGTCATGGCCTCTCCAGCATCCCGGGTCATCCACTGGGTTCTCCAGGGAGCCGATCAACCGTCCTTCACCCAGAGTTGCATTACGTCCGAGGTCTTGAAAATCTTGTCTTAACCGGTCTTGCTTATTTAATCAACCTCGCATCACTCGTGTTATGCACTCAACCGAAAACCCGTCTACTCAAGCATAGCATTAAGAAACTGTCGTCCCGGGGCCAAGTATCGGGGTTGTTGTGTGCCTACCACATGATACTACAAACTATACTAAAATTTCCAAGTACCTAGGCAGCATGCAATTGGGCAAAGAAAGGTGAACTACCATGCATCGAAAACATAGGAAAAATAACATGATCAAAATGACTTGCCTTGATGATAGTTGTCTTGATCGAGTGCTTCTAAGTAACACGCTTCGCACTCCGGATGATCTACCTATACAAACACAAAACACACCATAAGCGCTACAATCAAGCAACAAGTAAAAATAACATCACAAGTAAGGATTTGCTAAGGCCTAAGTGAAAGAATTTAGGACGCGTTACTAAGGCAGAAACTTGTTTGTGTTAAAAACACCAGTAAAAATACTTTAAAAATTTTTAAACTTCTACCACAGTAAGATATAATCAGTAGGAAGAAGTAGCAAAAAGAATCAACTCAAAATCATTTTTTAAACTCCTGGAATAGGCAAAACAAGGTTTAAACTAAATCTGATCTAACTTATATTTGAAAATTTCAAACATAGACAAATTATATGTTTTTACAAACTAAAGAAAAATTGGAGTCTACTGGAACAAGAATGAATATCATTGGACTTCGGGATCAAAAGTTATGGCCAAAACAAAACAGAAACTTTGCTGTTTTTGCAACTAGACAGAAAAAGAACTAATTTGCTAACAGACAGGGGGGACATACGTGGCACGCTGTGATTGGCTAAGGGGTGTTTGCTGCGAGACTTATAAGCAAACGGCCGAATTCTAACTAAAAGCTCCGGCAAACAGTTAAGTGAAGTAAAAACCAGCGCGGTTTTTGTTGGAAAACCGAAGGGGTATCCTACTCTAATCTACACCGTTAACTACAAATCTGACGGATGAGAAAAGGGGAAGAACTCACAAGGGAACTCACAGGAGGTGGTGGAGCTCCGGCGAGGTTGACTCCGGCGAGGCGAGGGAGACCGGCGATGGGGAGGAGCTCCGGTGGTGGTGACGGGACGGGGAGCGTGCTGGTGGCGTCTGGCGGAGTCGGGGGTGCTCGGGGTGGCTGCCCTCGGGTGCGGCCGATGTGGTGCTTGGGCTGCTCGCCGGCGAAGCTGCGGCAGGGGGCTTGGGGCGGCGGCTCGACGAGGTGGTGGTGGGAACGGGGTGCGGCAGGGGGGGTTGCTTTTATAGCCGGGAAGGGGCTTGGGGAAGGAAAGGGAGAGGGGATCCGAGAGGATCTCGGTGAACCTGGGAGCTCGGCTCGGTTCGGGCAGAGATTAGGAAGCGGCGAGGTGGGGGGTGACCATGGGGAAGAGGCAGGTCGGGCGGGGGGCCCGCGTGGCAGTGAGAGGAGGCGGGGAAGGAAGGGGCCGGTTGGCCGCGATCTAGGGGATTCGGTCCCGGGCTGTGGGGGAGGTGGCCCACAACTATTCAGCGCCCAGGCGGTTGCCATCTAAAAAATAGTCTTTCCTAATTAAACCTTTTTCCGAAACAGAAAAGGAAGAGGAGTAAAAAGGAAATAAATCAAATATTTAATATGGAGTATTATATACCAAAAAAATCAGAAAAATATCCTCTATTCGAATAACATTTTTCCAAAGCAAAAATAAAAACTTAAAAAAAATGTTTTTTCAGAAATTCCCCAAAATGCTTTATTTTCTTGTTGCAAATATTTTTGCAAATAAACTTTGGATTTCTTGGCTCCAATATTTCAGAAATGCCCGCACTTTGGAGGGTCATTTTCCTCCACTCTCTCTCTTGCGTGCAAGAGAGTATTTCCCCGGGCATTTCTCGTGTGAGGAAAAATAGAAAATGCAAAAACAAAAGACGAAAGAATTCGAGTGCCAACTTTAGTACAACCAATATGCATAGATGCTTAGCTACAATGTAGAACATTCCCAATTAGGAAAATTGGGATGTTACAAACCTACCCACCTTAAGATGAATCTCGCCCTCGAGATTCGGGTTTGCTAGAAAATAGGTGCGGGTGGTCTCGACGAAGATCCTCTTCTCGTTCCCAGGTGGCTTCTTCCTCGGTGTGATGGCTCCACAACACCTTGCAGAACTTGATGATCTTGCTGCGGGTAACTCTGTTGGCAGTCTCGAGAATCCTGACGGTTTCTCCTCATACGTCAGATCACTGTCAAGCTGTATGGCCTCTAGGGGCACTGTATCTCTCAACAGAACTTCGGCCATCTCAGCGTGGCATTTCTTCAACTGGGAAACATGGAAGACATCATGAACTCCGGACAATCCTTCCGGCAGTTCCAGTTTATATGCAACTTCGCCTCTACGTTCAAGAATTTTGTAGGGGCAATGAAACGAGGTGCTAACTTTCCCTTCACACCAAATCTCTTGATTCCTCGAAGTGGAGACACCCGAAGATATGCTCGGTCTCCCACTTCGTACGTTACCTCCTTGCGTTTGCTGTCAGCATAACTCTTTTGCCTGGACTGAGCTATTTTGAGTCGGTCACGAATAAGCTTGACCTTCTCTTCAGAATCTCGGATAAGGTCGGGGCCAAAAAGTTGTCGGTCACCAACTCCATCCCACATCAACGGTGTTCTGCACCTCCTTCCGTATAGAGCTTCGAAAGGGGCCATCTTCAGACTGGTCTGGTAGCTGTTGTTGTATGAGAACTCGGCATAAGGCAAATTGTCATCCCAACTAGACCCATAGTCTAGTGCGCAAGCTCTCAACATGTCCTCCAAAATCTATTTGACTCTCTCGGTCTGTCCATCTGTCTGCGGGTGAAAAGCTGTGCTGAACTCCAATCTCATTCTCAAGGTTTCATGCAGTTGGTGCCATAATTTTGATGTGAACTAAGTCCCTCTATCTGACACAATGCTCTTCGGTACTCCGTGCAGACATACGATCCTCGTCATATATATCTTGGCCAGCTTGGCACTCGTGTAAGTAGTCTTCACCGGAATGAAGTGAGCTACCTTGGTCAAACGATCGACCACAACCCAAATAGAATCATAGCCATAACGGGTCCTGGGTAATCCGGTGATGAAATCCATACCAAGCTTTTCCCATTTCCACTCGGGTATCGGCTGAGGTTGGAGCAAACCTGCTGGCTTCTGATGCTCGGCTTTTACTCGCTGACAAACATCGCATATTGCTACGAACTCGGCAATGTCATGCTTCAATCCTGTCCACCAGTAACTTTCTTTCAGATCCAGATACATCTTGGTGTTGCCGGGGTGTATCGAGTACGGGGAATCATGGCCCTCCTGAAGTATCAACTTCCTGAGTTCGGGATCGTTGGGCACATAGTTCGGGACCATAAAGTTCCGTGTTCATCCTCACGAAAACCTTTAGCCTTCCCGTCTTCCATTTTCTGCTTAATCTCAGCTATCTCCTTGTCTGATTTCTGTGCCTCACGGATCCTTTCTGTCAAAGTGGACTGAATTTCCAGTGTGGCAACAAATCCTCTTGGAACTATTTCCAGTTTGAGCTCTCGGAGGTCATCGACTAACTCCTGGGGTAATCCTCCAGCTGTGAGTGTGTTCACATAACTCTTGCGGCTCAATGCATCGGCTACAACATTTGCCTTGCCTGGGTGATAATGCAATCTCATGTCATAGTCCTTGATCAACTCTAGCCATCGCCTCTGTCTGAGGTTCAACTCCTTCTGCGTGAAGATGTATTTCAGGCTCTTGTGATCAGTGTAAACATCACAACTATTACCAATCAGGAAATGTCTCCAGGTCTTGAGAGCGTGCACTACGGCTGCTAGTTCCAAGTCATGCGTGGCATAATTCAACTCATGAGGTCTGAGCTGTCTGGATGCATAGGCTACAACTTTACCTTCTTGCATGAGAACTCCTCCGAGTCCTTGACGAGAAGCGTCACAGTAAACCTGGAAATCCTTCCGAATGTTCGGCAATATCAGCACTGGGGCTGTAACAAGACGTTTCTTCAGCTCTTGAAAACTGGTTTCACACTCCTTAGTCCAATTATACTTGGATTCCTTCTTCAACAACTCTGTCATGGGCTTGGCTATCTTTGAGAAATTCTCAATGAACCTCCGGTAATATCCGGCAAGTCCGAGGAAACTGCGGATCTCCTTGACTGAAGTGGGTGCTACCCATTCGGTGACTGCTGCGACCTTGGCAGGGTCCACTGCTATTCCTTCTCCTGAGATGACGTGTCCGAGGAATCCGACTTCCTTCAACCAGAACTCACATTTGCTAAACTTTGCATACATCTTATGCTCTCGAAGTTTCTCCAGAACTAGACGCAGATGTTCCTTGTGTTCCTCTTCGTTCTTGGAGAATATCAGTATGTCATCGATGAACACCACGACAAACTTGTCCAAGTATTCCATAAATACCTTGTTCATCAGATTCATAAAATATGCCAGAGCATTAGTCAGTCCAAATGATATGACCGTGTACTCATACAAGCCGTACCGAGTGGTGAAGGCTCTCTTGGGTATATCCTGTTCACGAATCTTCAACTGATGATACCCGGATCGAAGATCGATCTTTGAGAATACGCGAGCTCCAACTAACTGATCTAACAGATCATTGATCATCAGCAAGGGGTACTTCTTCTTGATGGTCACATCGTTCAATACACGATAATCGACAACCATTCTCAAGAACTTGTCCTTCTTTTCAACCAAGAGCACTGGGGCTCCCCAAGGTGAAGAACTTGGGCGAATATATCCTTTGTCCAATAACTCCTTAATTTGCTTCTTGATTTCTATCAAGTCATTTGCGGGCATCCGATAGGGTCTCTTGGATATCGGGGCTGTTCCAGGTAATAGCTCAATCAGGAACTCAATCTCTCTATCGGGTGGCATGCCCGGCAATTTCTCCGGAAATACATCTGGGTACTCCTGTACAATCGGTACTTCCTCCTGGACTACTCCCGTGAGAGAGTTTACTCGCTTACTTCGTGTCGGGCGCTGAGACACGTACTTAATCCGCTTCTGCTCGGGGGTGGTGAGCAAAATAGACTTAAGGGCACAATCAATATTCCCTTCATACTTGGCCAACCAATCCATGCCTAGGATTACATCCAATCCCTGGGACTCTAATACGATGAGGTCGGTGGGAAAATTATGGTTCCCGATGTTGAGACTCAAAGCATGGCATCCTATTCCGGCTGTCATCATGCCTCCTAGGGAACTGACCTTAATAGGCTGGCTGAGGGTTCTAGCTCGCAAACTATACTTTTCCACAACTACCCTTGATATGAATGAATGTGTTGCACCAGTATCAAAAAGTACCAATACTGGACGTGAATTTAGCAAAAACTTACCAACCACAGTATCGGGGTGATCATAGACCTCTTCAACATCAATGTGGTTCATCTGAGCTCGAGGAAAAGGATTGGTCTTCTTTGCTGCAGAGTTGTCGTTGCCGTTTCCATTTCCTTGCTTGTTCTGGGGACATTCAGTGGCATAGTGTCCCGTCTTCTGACACTTGAAGCAGGTGATGTGATTCAGATCCTTCTGAGCTGGAGCTGAATGCTGCTGAGTGCCGGTACCGCCATTCTTGAAGTTGCTGTTGTTGCGGTGGTTCCCATTTCCTCCATGGTTGTGGCCTCCATGGTTGTGCACTGGGTGGTTATGCTGGACATGTCCTCCAAACTTACCGGATCCAGTCCCGGTATTCCCTGAATAGGGGGTGTAGCGAGGCTTCTGCTGAGTGCCGGAGTTGAACTTTCCAATCCCATACTTTCGCTTGCGGTTCTCCATCGGCTGGTGTTTCCCTTCCAAGATGAGGGCCTTATCCACCAGCTCCTGATAGTTGTTGAAGGTGGCTACAATCAACTGAATGCTCAACTCATCATTGAGTCCCTCCAAGAACTTTTCCTGCTTGGCCGCATCATCGGCCACATCTCCAGGTGCATAACGGGCGAGCTGTTGGAAATATGCCCTAGAGGCAATAATAAATTAGTTATTATTATATTTCTTAGTTCATGATAATCGTTTATTATCCATGCTATAATTGTATTGATTGGAAACACAATACTTGTGTGGATAGATAGACAAAACACTGTCCCTAGTAAGCCTCTAGTTGACTAGCTCGTTGATCAAAGATGGTCAAGGTCTCCTGGCCATAGGCAAGTTTTGTCACTTGATGACGGGATCACATCATTAGGAGAATCATGTGATGGACTAGACCCAAACTAATAGACGTAGCATGTTGATCGTGTCATTTTGTTGCTACTGTTTTCTGCGTGTCAAGTATTTGTTCCTATGACCATGAGATCATATAACTCACGGACACCGGAGGAATGCTTTGTGTGTATCAAACATCGCAACGTAACTGGGTGACTATAAAGATGCTCTACAAGTATCTCTGAAGGTGTTCGTTGAGTTAGTATGGATCGAGACTGGGATTTGTCACTCCGTGTGACGGAGAGGTATCTCGAGGCCCACTCGGTAATACAACATCACACACAAGCCTTGCAAGCAATGTGACTTAGTGTAAGTTACGGGATCTTGTATTACGGAACGAGTAAAGAGACTTGCCGGTAAACGAGATTGAAATTGGTATGCGGATACTGACGATCGAATCTCGGGCAAGTAACATACCGAAGGACAAAGGGAATGACATACGGGATTATATGAATCCTTGGCACTGAGGTTCAAACGATAAGATCTTCGTAGAATATGTAGGATCCAATATGGGCATCCAGGTCCCGCTATTGGATATTGACCGAGGAGTCTCTCGGGTCATGTCTACATAGTTCTCGAACCCGCAGGGTCTGCACACTTAAGTTTCGACGTTCTTTTATGCGTATTTGAGTTATATGGTTGGTTACCGAATGTTGTTCTGAGTCCCGGATGAGATCACGAACGTCACGAGGGTTTCCGGAATGGTCCGGAAATGAAGATTGATATATAGGATGACCTCATATGATTCCCGGAAGGTTTTCGGAGTTACCGGGAATGTACCAGGAATGACGAATGTGTTCCGGGAGTTCGCCGGGGGGGGGCAACCCACCCCGGGGAAGCCCATAGTCCATAAGGGTGGCGCACCAGCCCTTAGTGGGCTGCTGGGACAGCCCAAAAGGGCCCTATGCGTCATACAAAGAAAAATCAAAGAGAAAGAAAAAAAAGGGAGGTGGGAAGGAAGGGAAGGACTCCCACCCACCAAACCAAGTCCAACTCGGTTTGGGGGGGGAGCCTTCCCCCCTTGGACTCGGCCGACCCCCTTGGGGCTCCTTGAGCGCCAAGGCAAGGTCCCCTCCCTCCGACCTATATATACGGAGGTATTGGGGCTGATTTGAGACAACTTTGCCACGGCAGCCCGACCACATACCTGCACGGTTTTTCCTCTAGATCGAGTTTCTGCAGAGCTTGGGCGGAGCCCTGCTGAGACAAGGTCATCACCAACCTCCGGAGCGCCGTCACGCTGCCGGAGAACTCTTCTACCTCTCCGCCTCTCTTGCTGGATCAAGAAGGCCGAGAACATCGTTGAGCTGTACGTGTGCTAAACGCGGAGGTGCCGTCCGTTCGGTACTAGATCGTGGGACTGATCGCGGGATAGTTCGTGGGGCGGATCGAGGGACGTGAGGACGTTCCACTACATCAACCGCGTTCACTAACGCTTCCGCTGCGCGATCTACAAGGGTACGTAGATCACTCATCCCCTCTCGTAGATGGACATCACCATGATAGGTCTTCGTGCGCGTAGGAAAAATTTTGTTTCCGATGCGACGTTCCCCAACAGTGGCATCATGAGCTAGGTTCATGCGTAGATGTCTTCTCGAGTAGAACACAAAAGTTTTTGTGGGCGGTGATGTGCGTTTTGCTGCCCTCCTTAGTCTTTTCTTGATTCCGCGGTATTGTTGGATCGAAGCGGCTCGGACCGAAATTACTCGTACGCTTACGAGAGACTGGTTTCATCGCTACGAGTAACTCAGTTGCTCAAAGATGACTGGCGGGTGTCAGTTTCTCCAACTTTAGTTGAATCGGAATTGACCGAGGAGGTCCTTGGATGAGGTTAAAATAGCAACTCATATATCTCCGTTGTGGTGTTTGCGTATGTAAGATGCGATCCTGCTAGATACCCATGGTCACCACGTAAAACTTGCAACAACAAAATTAGAGGACGTCTAACTTGTTTTTGCAGGGTATGCTTGTGATGTGATATGGCCAACGATGTGATGTGGTATATTGGATGTATGAGATGATCATGTTGTAATAGTTAATATCGACTTGCATGTCGATGGTACGGCAACCGGCAGGAGCCATAGGGTTGTCTTTATAACTAACGTTTGTGCTTGCAGATGCGTTTACTATTTTGCTAGGATGTAGCTTTAGTAGTAATAGCATGAGTAGCACGACAACCCCGATGGCGACACGTTGATGGAGATCATGATGATGGAGATCATGGTGTGACGCGGGTGACAAGAAGATCGTGCCGGTGCTTTGGTGATGGAGATCAAGAAGCACGTGATGATGGCCATATCATGTCACTTATGAATTGCATGTGATGTTAATCCTTTTATGCACCTTATTTTGCTTAGAACGACGGTAGCATTATGAGGTGATCTCTCACTAAAATTTCAAGACGAAATTGTGTTCTCCCCGACTGTGCACCGTTGCTATAGTTCGTCGTTTCGAGACACCACGTGATGATCGGGTGTGATAGACTCAACGTTCACATACAACGGGTGCAAAACAGTTGCGCACGCAGAACACTCGGGTTAAGCTTGACGAGCCTAGCATGTGCAGACATGGCCTCGGAACACATGAGACTGAAAGGTCGAGCATGAATCGTATAGTTGATATGATTAGCATAGAGATGCTTACCACTGAAACTATTCTCGACTCACGTGATGATCGGACTTGAGATAGTGGATTTTGATCATGTACCACTCAAATGACTAGAGAGATGTACTTTTTGAGTGGGAGTTCTTAAGTAATATGATTAATTGAACTAATTGTCATGAACATAGTCTAATGGTCTTTGCAAATTACGATGTAGCTTGCGCTATAGCTCTACTGTTTTTATATGTTCCTAGAGAAAATTTAGTTGAAAATTGATAGTAGCAAACTTTGCAGACTGAGTCTGTAAAACCGAGGATTGTCCTCGTTGCTACGCAGAAGGCTTATGTCCTTAATGCACCACTCGGTGTGCTGCACCTCGAGCGTCGTCTGTGGATGCTATGAACATCCGACATACACGTTTCTGATGACTACACGATAGTTCAGTGCAAAATACTTAATGGCTTAGAAGCAAGGCGCCGAAAACGTTGTAAAACGTCATGGAACATAAGTGATGTTCTAAAGAGATGAAATTGTGATTTCATGCTTGTGCCCTTGTTAAGAGGTACGAGACCTCCAACAAGATTCTTTGTCCACAAAGTAAAGGAGAAAAGCTCAATCGTTGAGCGTGTGCTCAGATTGTCTGAGTACGACAATCACTTGAATCAAGTGGGAGTTAATCTTCCAGATGAGATAGTGATGGTTCTCCAAAGTCACTGCCACCAAGCTGTGAGAGCTTCGTGATGAACTATAACATATCAAGGATAGATACAATGATCCTTGAGCGATTCGCGATGTTTGACACTGCGAAAGTAGAAATCAAGAAGGAGCGTCAATAGTTGATGGTTTGTAAAACCACTAAGTTTCAAGAAAGGCAAGGGCTAGAATGGATACTTCGTGAAACGGCAAAACAGTTGTTGCACTAATGAAGAGACCCAAGATTAAACCCAAACCCAAGACTAAGTGCTTCTGTAATGAGGGGAACAGTCACTGAGGCGGAGCAACTCTAGATACTTGGTAGATAAGAAGGCTGGCGAAAGTCGAAAGAAGTGTATTTGATATACATGATGTTGATGTGTACTTTACTAGTACTCCTAGTAGCATGAGGGTATTGGATACCGGTTCAGTTGCTAAGTGATTAGTAACACGAAATGAAAGCTACGACATAAACGGAGACTAGCTAAAGGCGAGGTGACGATACGTGTTGGAAGTGTTTCCAAGGTTGATATGATCAAACGTCGCACGCTCCCTCTACCATCGGGATTGGTGTTAAACCTAAATAATTGTTATTTGGTGCTTGCGTTAAGCATGAACATGATTGGATCGTGTTTATTGCAATACGATTATTCATTTAAGGAGAATAATGGTTACTCTATTTTCTTGAATACTCACCTTCAATGGTTTTATTGAATCTCGATCGTAGTGTTACACATGTTCATGATATTGGTGCCAAAAGATACGAGTTAATGATGATAGTACCACTTACTTGTGGCACTGCCGCTTGAGTCATGTTAGTATAAATTGCATGAAGAGGCTCCATGCTGATGGATCTTTGTACTCACCTGATTTCGAATCAGTAGTGACATGCAAATCATACCACATGAGCAAGGCCTTGTTTTCATTGAGATGAAATAAGATAGTAACTTGTTGGAAGTGATACATTTTGATGTATGCAGTCCAATGGGTGCTGAGGCACGTAGTGGATATCATTATGTTCTTACTTCACTGACGATTTGAGTAGATACAGGAGTATTTACTTAATGAATCACAAGTCTGAAATGTTGAAAAGTTCAATTCCGTTTCAGAGTGAAGTTCGTCGTAACAAGAGGATAAACTGTCTACGATATGATCATGGAAATGTATATCTGAGTTACGAGTTTTGGTACGCAGTTAAGACAATGTGGAAATTGTTTCGCAGTTCATGCCACCTGGAACATCATAGTGTGATGATGTGTCTGAACGTCATAGCCACGCACTATTTGGTATGGTGCATACTATGATATCTCTTATCGAATTACCACTACCGTTTATGGGTTATGCATTAGAGACAACCGCACTCACTTTAAATAGGGCACCGCGTATTTCCGTTGAGATGACACAGTATAGACTGAGGTTTAGAGAAATCTAAACTGTCGTTTCTTGAAAGTTTGGGGCTTCGACACTTACGTGAAAAAGTTTCAGTCTGATAAGCTCGAACCCAAAGCGGATAAATGCAACTTCATAGGATATCCAAAACAGTTGGGTACATCTCCTATATCAGATCCGAAAGAAAAGTGTTTGTTTCTAGAAACGGATCCTTTCTCGAGGAAAGGTTTCTCTCGAAAGAATTGAGTGGGAGGGTAGTAGAACTTGATGAGGTTATTGAACCATCACTTCGACCAGTGTGTAGCAGGGCGCAGGAAGTTGTTCCTGTGGCGCCTACACCAATTGAAATGGAAGCTGATGATGGTGATCATCAAGCATCGGATCAAGTTACTACAAGCCTCGTAGGTTGACAAGGTCGCATACTACTACAGAGTGGTACGGTAACCCTGTCTTGGAGGTCATGTTGTTGAGCAACAGTGAACCTACGAGTTATGGAGAAAGCGATGGTTGGCCCAGATTCCGACAAATGGCTGGAAGCCATGAAATCCGAGAGAGGATCCATGTATGAAAACAAAGTGTAGACTTTGAAAGAACTACTTGATGGTCATAAGACTATTGAGTAAAGATGGATCTCTAAAAAAAAGACACACGATGATGGTGATAAGTCACTATTAAGAAAAGCTCGACTTGTCGCAAAGATGTTTTCGACAAGATCAAACAGTTGACTATGATGAGACTTTCTCACTCGTAGCGATGCTAAAGGTCTGTTAGAATTATGTTAGTTGTTGATGCATTATTTATGAAATATTGCACGTAGGATGTCAAAACATTGTTTTCTCGACGGTTTTCTTGAGCAAACATTGTATGTGATACAACCAGAAGGTTTATCGATCCTAAAGATACTAGCAAGTATGCAAGCTCCAGTGATCCTTCAATGGACTGGTGCAAGCATCTCGGAGTTGGAATATACACTTTGATGAGATGATCAAAGATTTTTGGTTTGTACAAGGTTTATGAGAAACTTGTATTTCCAAAGAAGTGAGTGGGAGCACTATAGAATTTCTGATAAGTATATGTGGTTGACATATTGTGGATCAGAAGTAATGTAGAATTTCTGTAAAACATACAAGGTTGTTTGAAAGGAGTTCTCAAAGGAATACCTGGATTGAGCTACTTGAACGTTGAGCATCAAAGATCTATGGAGATATATCGAAAGCGCTTAATGGAAGTTTCAACAAGATGCATGCCTTGACAAGTTTTTGAAGGAGTTCAAAATAGATTAGCAAAGAAAGAGTTCTTGGGTGCGTTGTGAGGTGTGAATTTGAGTAAGACTCAAAACCCGACCCCGGCAGAATAAAGAGAATAGACGAAGGTCGTCTGCTATGCCTTAGCCCTAGAATCTAAAGTATGCCATGTTGTGTACCGCACCTGATGTGTGCCTTGACTCAAAGTATGTTGAGAGGTACAGAGAGTGATCCATGATTGAATCACTAGCAGCGGTCAAAATTTATCCTTAGTAACTAATGGACTAAGGAATTTTTCTCAATTATGGAGGTGGTTAAAGAGTTCGTCGTAAAGGGTTACGTCGATGCAAACTTTGACACTAATCCGAATAACTATGGGTAGTGAAACGGATTCGTATAGTAGAGTAGATATTTGGAGCATTTCCGAATAGCACGTAGTAGCAGCATCTATAAGATGACATAAATATTTGTAAAGAACGCACGGATCTGAAAGTTTCAGAACCGTTGACTACAACCTCTCTCACGAGCAAGATGTGATCAGACCCCATAACTATATGGGTGTTGGATTCGTTGGAATCACATGGTGATGTGAGCTAGATTATTGACTCTAGTGCAAGTGGGAGACTGTTGGAAATATGCCCTAGAGGCAATAACAAATTAGTTATTATTATATTTCTTAGTTCATGATAATCGTTTATTATCCATGCTATAATTGTATTGATTGGAAACACAATACTTGTATGGATAGATAGACAAAACACTGTCCCTAGTAAGCCTCTAGTTGACTAGCTCGTTGATCAAAGATGGTCAAGGTTTCCTGGCCATAGGCAAGTGTTGTCACTTGATAACGAGATCACATCATTAGGAGAATCATGTGATGGACTAGACCCAAACTAATAGACGTAGCATGTTGATCGTGTCATTTTGTTGCTACTGTTTTCTGCGTGTCAAGTATTTGTTCCTATGACCATGAGATCATATAACTCACGGACACCGGAGGAATGCTTTGTGTGTATCAAAGTCGCAACGTAACTGGGTGACTATAAAGATGCTCTACAGGTATCTCCGAAGGTGTTCGTTGAGTTAGTATGGATCGAGACTGGGATTTGTCACTCCGTATGACGGAGAGGTATCTCGAGGCCCACTCGGTAATACAACATCACACACAAGCCTTGCAAGCAATGTGACTTAGTGTAAGTTACGGGATCTTGTATTACGGAACGAGTAAAGAGACTTGCCGGTAAACGAGATTGAAATAGGTATGCGGATACTGACGATCGAATCTCAGGCAAGTAACATACCGAAGGACAAAGGGAATGACATACGGGATTATATGAATCCTTGGCACTAAGGTTCAAACGATAAGATCTTCGTAGAATATGTAGGATCCAATATGGGCATCCACGTCCTGCTATTGGATATTGACCGAGGAGTCTCTCGGGTCATGTCTACATAGTTCTCGAACCCACAGGGTCTGCACACTTAAGGTTCGATGTTGTTTTATGTTTATTTGAGTTATATGGTTGGTTACCGAATGATGTTCCGAGTCCCGGATGAGATCACGGACGTCACGAGGGTTTCCGGAATGGTCCGGAAACGAATATTGATATATAGGATGACCTCATTTGATTACCGGAAGGTTTTCGGAGTTACCGGGAATGTACCGGGAATGACGAATGGGTTCCGGGAGTTCGCCGGGGGGGGCAACCCACCCCGGGGAAGCCCATAGGCCATAAGGGTGGCGCACCAGCCCTTAGTGGGCTGGTGGGACAGTCCAAAAGGGCCCTATGCGCCATACAAAGAAAAATCAAAGAGAAAGAAAAAAAAAGGGAGGTGGGAAGGAAGGGAAGGACTCCCACCCACCAAACCAAGTCCAGCTCGGTTTGGGGGGGGGAGCCTTCCCCCCTTGGACTCGGCCGGCCCCCTTGGGGATCCTTGAGCCCCAAGGCAAGGTCCCCTCCCTCCCACCTATATATACGGAGGTATTGGGGCTGATTTGAGACAACTTTGCCACGGCAGCCCGACCACATACCTCCACGATTTTTCCTCTAGATCGCGTTTCTGCAGAGCTCGGGCGGAGCCCTGCTGAGACAAGGTCATCACCAACCTCCGGAGCGTCGTCACGCTGCCGGAGAACTCTTCTACCTCTCCGTCTCTCTTGCTGGATCAAGAAGGCCGAGATCATCGTCGAGCTGTACGTGTGCTGAACGCGGAGGTGCCGTCAGTTCGGTACTAGATCGTGGGACTGATCGCGGGATAGTTCGCGGGGCGGATCGAGGGACGTGAGGACGTTCCACTACATCAACCGTGTTCACTAACGCTTCTGCTGTACGATCTACAAGGGTACGTAGATCACTCATCCCCTCTCGTAGATGGACATCACCATGATAGGTCTTCGTGCGCGTAGGAAAATTTTTGTTTCCCATGCGACGTTCCCCAACACGAGCATGCTGAATTCATCGACATACTGGGCCACAGAGCGATTCCCCTGGCGTAAGTTGCGAAACTCACGCTTCTTCAGACTCATTGCACCAGCTGAGACATGTGCGGTACGGAAGGCTTGCTTGAATTGCTCCCAAGTGACTCCAGCAATGGGGTAAGTGGTGGTGTAGTTCTCCCACCAAGCTGCTGCAGGGACTTCTAGTTGATGCGCGGCAAAGCGCACCTTCTCAGCTTCAGTACAACCAGCAGTGATAAGTTCACGCTCCATCTTGCGGAGCCAATCATCTGCCACAATGGGCTCAATGCTGCTGGAGAAAGTTGGAGTGTTCAACCTCAGGAAACGGGTGAGATTGTCGGCCTGGGGTGGATGATGGTGGTTGTTATTGTTCTGGTTCTGGATGATCAGCTGCATCAAGGTGTTCTGTTGCTGGATCAACTGGGTGAGTTCCGGTGGAAAGTTGGACTCAGGGGCGCGTCTTGGAGGCATCTGATGTTTGTGGAGGGGTGAGATTAGCATAGAACAATGGTCTAAGAGTAATTACACTACCCATATGAAATGCAACAAACAAGTATCACACCACACATTTTATTCAATACCATCACAAAGGTTCACACGGGGATACAAAATTCGATAATCCTAAGCATCGGCCTAAGCGTATAACGATAAAGTAAATTTGGTGGTCTAGTCTAAGTGTCCTCCTCAGAAAAGCATGGTGATGGGTCCTTCGGTGGAGCTTTCTTCATAGTCCTCGTCATTGCTGATCAAGGGGGCTATGTCACCTTCGGGATGAAGCTGCTCGTCCATGTCCAGTTCCTCCTCCAGGTATGCAACTCGAGTCATCACCTTCTCGATCCGCTCCAGAAAGTCCTTCACCTCCAGTTCGTGCTCATAGTGGGATTCCCGGGCTGCTTCTTCGAGTTCAAGCTCGCAGAGTGACAGTTGCTTGATCTTCCGGGCGTCCTTGATCACACGATGCTCCAGAGTCCCGTTGTGCTTCTCCAAGGTCTGGGCATAAGACAGGAGAGCGTCCTTTGTCTTGCTTGAGATGATTTCTCCGTCTTCGCTTCTCTGAGATACGTAGAATAGGTCTGATGAAATAGGGCAGCCTTTGTACTCTTCCTTGATACGTCCGAGTGCACAATGGATCGCCATGTCCCTTCCGAGAATCCAGTTGGGTGCGATGAACTTTAAATCCACCGGCTCAGTGTGCGGCTCGAATGTCCTTCCGGGAACGTGCACCTCGATCCTGTAGCGTGAATCCTCCGGGTAATACGAAGTTGGCTTCCCTGTGATAGTCGGCAGAGCAATCCTCAAGTCCTTGGTGATCTGCACCAGCTCCTTTCCAAAAGGCATAGTGGAGTCGGGCTGGCAAAACTCTGTGAACTTAACAGGGATGAAGGTGGCCATCTAAAACATTGGAAAATCGGAGAGAAGTCAGAAATGATTAGAAGAAAAAATAGAGGATTTATAGACATAAGAGAAAAATAGTTTTCTTCCTAAGGCTTTTCCATTCCTAGAGGTTACGTCCTAAGGTCAGCGTGTGCTCTGATACCATTTCTGTAGCGACCCGACTCAAGACGAGTCAAGCCTCTGGTGTTTCCGTACCATCCCAAGATCATGCTGCTACACACTCAGTACATAA
>NC_058520.1:260183575-260188575 GCF_904849725.1 Hordeum vulgare subsp. vulgare
GTGCCGGGAGGGGTGCCGGGGACCATCGGGAGGGGTGTCACGCCCCAAGGGGTCTCATGGGCTATGGGAAGAGATAAACCAGCCCCTAGTGGGCTGGAATAAGTTCCCACTAAGGCCCATAAGGTTTGAGAAGGAAAAAACACAAGGTGGAAAGAGTTTCCAAGTGGGAAGGTGGAATCCTACTCCAAGTAGGATTGGAGTAGGACTCCTCCACCTCCAATTTCGGCCAAACCTTTAGGTTTTGAGGCTGCCTCCTCCCCTCCCTCCCACCTATATATACGGAGGTTTTAGGGCTGATTTGAGACGACTTTCTCACGGCTGCCCGACCACATACCTCCATAGTTTTTCCTCTAGATCGCGTTTCTGCGGAGCTCGGGCGGAGCCCTGCTGAGACAAGATCATCACCAACCTCCGGAGCGCCGTCACGCTGCCGGAGAACTCTTCTACCTCTCCGTCTCTCTTGCTGGATCAAGAAGGCCGAGATCATCGTCGAGCTGTACGTGTGCTGAACGCGGAGGTGCCGTCCGTTCGGTACTAGATCGTGGGACTGATCGCGGGATTGTTCGCGGGGCGGATCGAGGGACGTGAGGACGTTCCACTACATCAACCGCGTTCTCTAACGCTTCTGCTGTACGATCTACGAGGGTACGTAGATCACTCATCCCCTCTCGTAGATGGACATCACCATGATAGGTCTTCGTGCGCGTAGGAAAATTTTTGTTTCCCATGCGACGTTCCCCAACAGTGGCATCATGAGCTAGGTTCATGCGTAGATGTCTTCTCGAGTAGAAGACAAAAGTTTTTGTGGGCGGTGATGTGCGTTTTGCTGCCCTCCTTAGTCTTTTCTTGATTCCGCGGTATTGTTGGATTGAAGCGGCTTGGACCGACATTACTCGTACGCTTACGAGAGACTGGTTTCATCGTTACGAGTAACCCCCTTTGCTCAAAGATGACTGGCAAGTGACGGTTTCTCCAACTTTAGTTGAATCGGATTTGACCGAGGAGGTCCTTGGATGAGGTTAAATAGCAACTCATATATCTCCGTTGTGGTGTTTGCGTAAGTAAGATGCGATCCTACTAGATACCCTTGGTCACCACGTAAAACATGCAACAACAAAATTAGAGGACGTCTAGCTTGTTTTTGCAGGGTATGATTGTGATGTGATATGGCCAACGATGTGATGTGATATATTGGATGTATGAGATGATCATGTTGTAATAGAAATATCGACTTGCACGTCGATGGTACGGCAACCGGCAGGAGCCATAGGGTTGTCTTTATACTAACATATGTGCTTGCAGATGCGTTTACTATTTTGCTAGGATGTAGCTTTAGTAGTAATAGCATAAGTAGCACGACAACCCCGATGGCAACACGTTGATGGATGATCATGGTGTGGCGCCGGTGACAAGAAGATCGTGCCGGTGCTTTGGTGATGGAGATCAAGAAGCACGTGATGATGGCCATATCATGTCACTTATGAATTGCATGTGATGTTAATCCTTTTATGCACCTTGTTTTGCTTAGAACGACGGTAGCATTATGAGGTGATCTCTCACTAAAATTTCAAGACGAAATTGTGTTCTCCCCGACTGTGCACCGTTGCGACAGTTCTTCGTTTCGAGACACCACGTGATGATCGGGTGTGATAGACTCAACGTTCACATACAACGGGTGCAAAACAGTTGCACACGCAGAACACTCGGGTTAAGCTTGACGAGCCTAGCATGTGCAGACATGGCCTCGGAACACGTGAGACCGAAAGGTCGAGCATGAATCGTATAGTTGATATGATTAGCATAGGGATGCTTACCACTGAAACTATTCTCGACTCACGTGATGATCGGACTTGAGATAGTGGATTTGGATCATGTACCACTCAAATGACTAGAGAGATGTACTTTTTGAGTGGGAGTTCTTAAGTAATATGATTAATTGAACTAATTGTCATGAACATAGTCTAATGGTCTTTGCGAATTACGATGTAGCTTGCGCTATAGCTCTACTGTTTTTTTATGTTCCTAGAGAAAATTTAGTTGAAAATTGATAGTAGCAACCTTTGCAGACTAAGTCTGTAAAACCGAGGATTGTCCTCGTTGCTGCGCAGAAGGCTTATGTCCTTAATGCACCACTCGGTGTGCTGCACCTCGAGCGTCGTCTGTGGATGCTGTGAACATCCGACATACACGTTTCTGATGACTACACGATAGTTCAGTGCAAAGTACTTAATGGCTTAGAAGCAAGGCACCGAAAACGTTTTAAAACGTCACGGAACATAAGTGATGTTCTAAAGAGATGAAATTGTGATTTCATGCTTGTGCCCTTGTTAAGAGGTACGAGACCTCCAACAAGATTCTTTGACCACAAAGTAAAGGAGAAAAGCTCAATCGTTGAGCGTGTGCTCAAATTATCTGAGTACGACAATCACTCGAATCGAGTGGGAGCTAATCTTCCAGATGAGATAGTGATGGTTCTCCAAAATCACTGCCACCAAGCTTTGAGAGCTTCGTGATGAACTATAACATATCAAGGATAGATACAATGATCCTTGAGCGATTCGCGACGTTTGACACTGCGAAAGTAGAAATCAAGAAGGAGCATCAATAGTTGATGGTTTGAAAAACCACTAAGTTTCAAGAAAGGGGAGGGCTAGAAGGGATACTTCGTGAAACGGCAAAACAGTTGCTGCGCTAATGAAGAGATCCAAGATTGAAACCAAACCCGAGACTAAGTGCTTCTGTAATAAGGGGAACAGTCACTGAGGCGGAGCAACTCTCGATACTTGGGAGATAAGAAGGCTGGCAGAAGTCGAGAGAAGTATATTTGATATACATAATGTTGATGTGTACTTTACTAGTACTACTAGTAGCACGAGGGTATTGGATACCGGTTCGGTTGCTAAGTGATTAGTAACGCGAAATGAAAGCTACGGCATAAGCGGAGACTAGCTAATGGCGAGGTGACGATACGTGTTGGAAGTGTTTCCAAGGTTGATATGATCAAACGTCACACGCCCCCTCTACCATCGGGATTGGTGTTGAACCTAAATAATTGTTATTTGGTGCTTGCGTTAAGCATGAACATGATTGGATCGTGTTTATTGCAATACGATCATTCATTCAAAGAGAATAATGGTTACTCTATTTGCTTGAATAATCACCTTCAATGGTTTATTGAATCTCGATTGTAGTGTTACACATTGGTGCCAAAAGATACGAGTTAAATGATGATAGTACCACTTACTTGTGGCACTGCCGCTTGAGTCATGTTAGTATATAAATTGCATGAAGAGGCTCCATGCTGATGGATCTTTACTCACCTGATTTCGAATCACTAGTGACATGCAAATCATACCACATGAGCAAGGCCTTGTTTTCATTGAGATGAAACAAGATAGTAACTTGTTGGAAGTGATACATTTTGATGTATGCAGTCCAGTGAGTGCTGAGGCACGCAGTGGATATCATTATGTTCTTACTTCACTGACGACTTGAGTAGATACAGGAGTATTTACTTAATGAATCACAAGTCTGAAATATTGAAAAGTTCAATTCTGTTTCAGAGTGAAGTTCGTCGTAACAAGAGGATAAACTGTCTACGATATGATCATAGAAATGAATATCTGAGTTGCGAGTTTTTGGTACACAGTTAAGACAATGTGGAAATTGTTTCAGAGTTCGTGCCACCTGGAACATCATGGTGTGATGATGTGTCTGAACGTCATAGCCACGCACTATTTAGTATGGTGCATGCTGTGATGTCTCTTATCGAATTACCACTATCGTTTATGGGTTATGCATTAGAGACAACCACATTCACTTTAAATAGGGCACCGCGTATTTCCGTTGAGATGACACAGTATAGACTGAGGTTTAGAGAAATCTAAACTGTCGTTTCTTGAAAGTTTGGGGCTTCGAAACTTATGTGAAAAAGTTTCAGTCTGATAAGCTCGAACCCAAAGCGGATAAATGCATCTTCATAGGATATCCAAAACAGTTGGGTACATCTCCTATCTCAGATCCAAAAGCAAAGTGTTTGCTTCTAGAAACGGATCCTTTCTCGAGAAAAGGTTTCTCTCGAAAGAATTGAGTGGGAGGGTAGTAGAACTTGATGAGGTTATTAAAACCATCACTTCAACCAGTGTGTAGCAGGGCATAGGAAGTTGTTCCTGTGGCGCCTACACTAATTGAAGTGGAAGCTGATGATGGTGATCATTGAGCTTCGAATCAAGTTACTACAAACCTCGTAGGTCGACAAGGTCGCGTACTGCTGCAGAGTAGTACGGTAACCCTGTCTTGGAGGTCATGTTGTTGAGCAACAGTGAACCTACGAGTTATGGAGAAAGCGATGGTGGGCCCAGATTCCGACAAATGGCTGGAAGCCATGAAACCCGAGAGAGGATCCATGTGTGAAAACAAAGTGTAGACTTTGGTAGAACTACTTGATGGTCATGGGACTATTGGGTAAAATGGATCTTTAAAAGAAGACAGACGATGATGGTGATAAGTCACTATTAAGAAAAGCTCGACTTGTCGCAAAGATGTTTTCAACAAGATCAAACAGTTGACTATGATGAGTCTTTCTCACTCGTAGCGATGCTAAAGGTCTGTTAGAATTGTGTTAGTAGTTGCTGCATTATTTATGAAATATTGCACGTAGGATGTCAAAACGTTGTTTCCTCGATGGTTTCCTTGAGCAAACATTGTATGTGATACAACCAGAAGGTTTTGTCGATCCTAAAGATACTAGCAAGTATGCAAGCTCCAGTGATCCTTCAATGGACTGGTGCAAGCATCTCGGAGTTGGAATAAGCACTTTGATGAGATGATCAAAGATTTTGGGTGTGTACAAGGTTTATGAGAAACTTGTATTTCCAAAGAAGTGAGTGGGAGCACTATAGAATTTCTGATAGGTATATGTGGTTGACATATTGTGGATCAGAAGTAATGTAGAATTTCTGTAAAGCATACAAGGTTGTTTGAAAGAAGTTTTCAAAGGA
>NC_058520.1:260253575-260281075 GCF_904849725.1 Hordeum vulgare subsp. vulgare
TATTAAATAAAAATAGTTTTTTCTTTTCTTCGGCGGGATTTCTGGAAGTCGTCTCCTCATTGGAATTAATTCTTACCCTGCATTCTAAAGGTATTTTTCTTTGTATTTTTTTACTCCCGTAGTTTATTATTTCTAGACTAATATTCCTACACTAGTATACGGTAGAGTAATTAGATATATTAATTAGTCTTCGTATTCCACATTACTACTAGAATTCCTTTAGACGTAGCACTTTTATTTCGTAAAACAGCTTGGCCCTGATTTTTCAAATAGCCATAACTTTTTACTCGTATATCCGAATTAGATGAAACCAACGCCTAGAGTTTCGTCTTGATCCCACCTATCTTGTGAACCTATCATATCAACTTTTTGAAATTTTGAAATTTTGAAATTTGTTCATATTCATATTCAAACTTCTTTTGATCATATCTTTTTATCCGTAGCTCCATTTTAGATGAATTCAATTGCGTCGAATTCGTATCAAAGTAATCTTTCCGTTTGTATCATTAGTTTTAAATTTGCAACTTATAATTTTGATCAAATCAGATTTATCTATTAGTGCCCAAAAGTGTTCACATCGTTCTAAGCCGATTCAATGTTATATTGACGTATTTGTATCTTTTGATCCGCTAGTTCAAATCTAGTAATTCTTTTTTCTACATGCTCATATTGATCTCCTATATCCAGTAGCATCATTAGTTTCGACCTTTGAACCTTAAAAATTTGAGCGATTCAAATTTGTATTCGAACATTCATTTGATCTTATCTTGCAAATCGTACCACCTTTTCAATTGATTCCTTTTACCCCTAAACACTCATGTCATATATTTTTGTACGTAACGATCGTACTTCAGTTCAACTTCTCTTGACCTTTTGAATGCAAATTCAATTCATACTTCAATTCGCTATAACTTGCGTTGTAGTGCTTCATTTCAAGAAATTCTTTCTACAAATAAATTTTTATGTCTTATACTATTTGTCAAACAACATTCATGTTGTTCCCCCAATATTTTTCATCATCTCCCATAATGTATGCAAGTCGAACTTATATAGCAATAGTTCATCGTCCATTACCTCTTTTGATCTCATTCATGCACCTTCACTTTACAACACACTTAGGACCTTTTTATTAAACCTTACTACGTTGTTATTTTGCACCAAGACATGCTTTGTTCTTATGTTCTCTTGGTTCTTCCTTATTGGCATGAATGTTTATTGAATGCTATTCTTTTACGATAGATTGCTCGGAGTGTGGCGAGTAGAATTATCAGGATTTTGAGAGCGACTATCTTCATCAAGTAATACCAGGGAACTCACTTTGATCATACTATCACCTATGTTTTATGCATCGTAGTTCTACCATCCTATGCCCAATTGCATGCTACTTAGGTACTTGGAAATTGTAGTATAGATTGTAGTATCATGTGGTAGGCACACAACAACCCCGATACTTGGCCCCGGGACGAGAAATTTCATATTGCTATGCTTGAATAGACCGGATTTCGGTTGAGTGCATAACACGAGTGATGCGAGGTTGATTAAATAATCAAGACCGGTTAAGACAAGATTTTCAAGACCTCGGACGCAATGCAACTCTGGGTGAAGGACGGTTGATCGGCTCCCTGGAGAACCCAGTGGATGACCCGGGATGCTGGAGAGGCCATGACATCCTGCGGAAAGCTTCATCCAGGCTCAAAGAGACGGACGGATATTTTCAAGACCCAAGGCTTACCTGCACAGCCACAAGTCATTATGGGCTCTGGCTTGGTTGGACAACGCGGCGACTCTGGACAGGCGGTGCTAGCAGATGTAGAAGAATGGTAGGAATGGATGGGCACCGACAGGGATTCAGAGGGACCCGTTCAAAGACCATGTTTTGATCATACGGTCTTCAAACACCCTGAAGTGCGAGGACATACTCGGAGGCGATCAAATCTTGTGGGGAACGTGTGCAAAACTCTGTAGAGTACTCAAACCTAATCGATTAGTCGTATCCACGGTCATGGATAACTTGAGCCAAAGGAACTGAAGTTATCTGGATTTCTCAACACCATTATATATATTTGATGAGGGTAATTATTGACAACTCGGGTACGAGAACTGGTTGGCGGAACCATCTCGTTAACAACCAACCTTGTAGTAATATTTTCCTTTTAGCCTCTCTTGATGTAGGATTTTTTTTTTCTTTACGCTAAAACTTATAGCCCCACTTGCCATATATGCATATAGTATAGATGATTACTTTTCACCCCTCTCTTATGTGACTTGCCAGCATATTCAATATGCTGACCTACACGGCTGCAACGTCTTATGTTGTAGATATTTTTCTTCGACGAGTAAGAGTACGATTCAGGGTTACGGTCTACACTCAACTTGCCGTTGGTGTTTATTGGGACTCCACTCCCTTGACTGCTTCCGCTGAAATATTGAAGGTATATATCAGTTTTATGCTATTTACATGTGATTGCACTTTGGTATATACATTGATGTACTGTGTGTGCCAGCATACTGATCCAGGGATGGCACAGAAACACAGAGGCTTGACTCGTTTTGAGTCGGGTCGCTACATATATGCATATATGGCAGGTGGGGCTATAAGTTTTGCATAAACCCAATTTTATCCTACAACAAGAGGGGCTAAAAGCAAAATGTTACTACATTGTTGGTTGTTAGCGAGATGGTTCCGCCAACCAGTTCTCGTACCCGAGTTGTCAATAATTACCCTCATCAAATATATATAATGGTGTTGAGAAATCCAGATAACTTCAGTTCCTTTGGCTCAAGTTGTCCATGACTGTGGACACGGCTAATCGATTAGGTTTGAGTACTCTGCAAAGTTTTGCACACGTTGCCCACAAGATTTGATCGCCTCCGAGTATGTCCTCACACTTCAGGGTGTTTGAAGACCAGATGATCAAAACATGGTCTTTCAACGGGTCCCTCTGAATCCTTGTCGGTGCCCATCCATTCCTACCGTTCTTCTACATCTGCTAGCACCGCATGTCTAGAGTCGCCGTGTAACATCCCAAAATTATAAATTTTGGAATGTTAATATAATTATTAGATTGATTGTTTGTTGGTTGCCTGAGTGACTGAAACTTGTGTGAAATTTGAAACTTTTCGAAACTTTTGAATGAGAGGGAATAAAATGACTTTCCCCTTCTCCGGTGAATTCAAATTCAATCTTTTAGAATCAAAGAGAGAAGATGACATGAATTTTTCAACCATAAAGAATTTGAACGGAGATATTTGCTTTGAATTCTTTTGCATTTTCATTCGTGCAACAAAATGCCGGGAAATGCATTCTAGAGAGGAGGAACATGACCCTCGAACCCACGGGCATTTTGAAAGTTATTTGAACCCTCAAACTTAGAGGGTCATTTGAAAATTATTTGCAAAAGGAAATAAATATTTTAGGCAATTTTGTGAAAATAATTTTTTCTGAAGTTTTTATTTTTGCCGTGGAAAAATGCCCATCATCTATATTTTATTTTTCTGATAATTTTAGTATATAAAAACTCTTTATTCCGAATTGATTTGATTTCCTTTTTATCGTTTTAGTTTCCTAGTTTTGAAAATAGGAATAGAATCACTTTTATTAGGAAATAGGAGCTGGCCCAATTAAGACACATTCCTATTTCAGCCCAAGAAGATCATCTTCTTCCTCCTCCCTCCCTCACGTCACACGAAGTTTCCTTCCATGGAGAGGAGAATCCCCACCTCCGGGATTCGCGAAATCCTTTCCTCCCCAGCGCCTCCCTTCGCCTCTATAAGAAGCCCCACGTCCTCCTCGTTCCATTCCCGTTGAAACCGCCGCCTCTCCTCGCCTCTAGCTCGCGCACCCCTCGCCGGAGTCGTCAATGGAAAACTCGCCAGAGAACTCCACCACCGGCGGCCTCCTCCACCACTCTTCCCTACAGCGAACCCACCTCAACCCGCCACCACCTCCCCACCCTTCGGCCACCCTCCTGCACCCCCCCTCCACCGCCCCCTGCTGCCCCTTCTCCACCTCCCCATCGCCATTGCCACGAGCAGCAGCACACCAGCAGTTTTCCACCACCTCGCCCCCTACAGACCCCCCTCCACCTCGCCACCACCCCCTCCTTGGAGCCCCCACCTTCGCCCCCCCCTTCCCCACCCCACGCCGGCCCCTACCTGTTGGGGAACGTCGCATGGGAAACAAAAATTTTCCTACGCGCACGAAGACCTATCATGGTGATGTCCATCTACGAGAGGGGATGAGTGATCTACGTACCCTTGTAGATCGTACACCAGAAGCGTTAGTGAACGCGGTTGATGTAGTGGAACGTCCTCACGTCCCTCGATCCGCCCCGCGAACAATCCCGCGATCAGTCCCACGATCTAGTACCGAACAGACGGCACCTCCGCGTTCAACACACGTATAGCTCGACGATGATCTCGGCCTTCTTGATCCAGCAAGAGAGACGGAGAGGTAGAAGAGTTCTCCGGCAGCGTGATGGCGCTCCGGAGGTTGGTGATGACCTTGTCTCAGCAGGGCTCCGCCTGAGCTCTGCAGAAACACGATCTAAAGGAAAAACCGTCGAGGCATGTGGTCGGGCTGCCGTGGAAAAGTCATCTCAAATCAGCCCCAATACCTCCGTATATATAGGTGGGAGGGAGGGGACCTTGCGTTGGGGCTCAAGGAGCCCCAAGGGGGTCGGCCGAGTCCAAGGGGGGAAGGCTCCCCCCCCAAACCGAGTTGGACTTGGTTTGGTGGGTGGGAGTCCTTCCCTTCCTTCCCACCTCCCTTTTTTTTCTTTCTCTTTGATTTTTCTTTGTATGGCGCATAGGGCCCTTTTGGGCTGTCCCACTAGCCCACTAAGGGCTGGTGCGCCACCCTTATGGCCTATGGGCTTCCCCGGGGTGGGTTGCCCCCCCCCCCCCCGGCGAACTCCCGGAACCCATTCGTCATTCCCGGTACATTCCCGGTAACTCCGAAAACCTTCCGGTAATCAAATGAGGTCATCCTATATATCAATCTTCGTTTCCGGACCATTCCGGAAACCCTCGTGACGTCCGTGATCTCATCCGGGACTCCGAACAACATTCGGTAACCAACCATATAACTAAAATACGCATAAAACAACGTCAAACCTTAAGTGTGCAGACCCTGCGGGTTCGATAACTATGTAGACATGACCCGAGAGACTCCTCGGTCAATATCCAATAGCGGGACCTGGATGCCCATATTTGATCCTACATATTCTATGAAAATCTTATCGTTTGAACCTTAGTGCCAAGGATTCATATAATCCCGTATGTCATTCCCTTTGTCCTTTGGTATGTTACTTGCCCGAGATTCGATCGTCAGTATCCGCATACCTATTTCAATCTCGTTTACCGGCAAGTCTCTTTACTCATTCCGTAATACAAGATCCCGTAACTTACACAAAGTCACATTGCTTGCAAGGCTTGTGTGTGATGTTGTATTACCGAGTGGGCCCCGAGATACCTCTCCGTCACACGGAGTGACAAATCCCAGTCTCGATCCATACTAACTCAACGAACACCTTCGGAGATACCTGTAGAGAATCTTTATAGTCACCCAGTTACGTTGCGACGTTTGATACACACAAAGCATTCCTCCGGTGTCCGTGAGTTATATGATCTCATGGTCATAGGAACAAATACTTGACACGCAGAAAACAGTAGCAACAAAATGACACGATCAACATGCTACGTCTATTAGTTTGGGTCTAGTCCATCACATGATTCTCCTAATGATGTGATCCCGTTATCAAGTGATAACACTTGCTTATGGCCAGGAAACCTTGACCATCTTTGATCAACGAGCTAGTCAACTAGAGGCTTACTAGGGACAGTGTTTTGTCTATGTATCCACACAAGTATTGTGTTTCCAATCAATACAATTATAGCATGGATAATAAACGATTATCATGAACTAAGAAATATAATAATAACTAATTTATTATTGCCTCTAGGGCATATTTCCAACAGTCTCCCACTTGCACTAGAGTCAATAATCTAGTTCACATCACCATGTGATTCCAACGAATCCAACACCCATATAGTTATGGTGTCTGATCACATCTTGCTCGTGAGAGAGGTTTTAGTTAACGGTTCTGAAACTTTCAGATCCGTGCGTTCTTTACAAATATTTATGTCATCTTATAGATGCTGCTACTACGTGCTATTCGGAAATGCTCCAAATATCTACTCTACTATACGAATCGGTTTCACTACTCATAGTTATTCGGATTAGTGTCAAAGCTTGCATCGACGTAACCCTTTATGACGAACTCTTTAACCACCTCCATAATCGAGAAAAATTCCTTAGTCCATTAGTTACTAAGGATAAATTTTGACTGCTGCTAGTGATTCAATCATGGATCACTCTCTGTACCTCTCAACATACTTTGAGTCAAGGCACACAACAGGTGCGGTACACAGCATGGCATACTTTAGATTCTACGGCTAAGTCATAGAAGACGACCTTCGTCTATTCTCTTTATTCTGCCGTGGTCGGGTTTTGAGTCTTACTCAAATTCACACCTTACAACGCAACCAAGAACTCCTTCTTTACTGATCTATTTTGAACTCCTTCAAAAACTTGTCAAGGCATGCATCTTGTTGAAACTTCTATTAAGCGCTTTCGATCTATCTCCATAGATCTTTGATGCTCAACGTTCAAGTAGCGCAATCTAGGTATTCCTTTGAAAAACTCCTTTCAAACAACCTTGTATGCTTTACAGAAATTCTACATTACTTCTAATCCACAATATGTCAACCACATATACTTATCAGAAATTCTATAGTGCTCCCACTCACTTCTTTGGAAATACAAGTTTCTTATAAACATTGTACACACCCAAAATCTTTGATCATCTTATCAAAGTGTATATTCCAACTCCGAGATGCTTGCACCAGTCCATTGAAGGATCACTGGAGCTTGTATACTTGCTAGTATCTTTAGGATCGACAAAACCTTCTGGTTGTATCACATACAATGTTTGCTCAAGAAAACCGTCGAGAAAACAATGTTTTGACATCCTACGTGCAATATTTCATAAATAATGCATCAACAACTAACATAATTCTAACAGACCTTTAGCATCGCTAGGAGTGAGAAAGTCTCATCATAGTCAACTGTTTGATCTTGTCGAAAACATCTTTGCGACAAGTCGAGCTTTTCTTAATAGTGACTTATTACCATAATCGTCTATCTTTTTTTTAAAGATCCATCTTTACTCAATAGTCTTATGACCATCAAGTAGTTCTTTCAAAGTCTACACTTTGTTTTCATACATGGATCCTCTCTCGGATTTCATAGCTTCCAGCCATTTGTCGGAATCTGGGCCCACCATCGCTTTCTCCATAACTCGTAGGTTCACTGTTGCTCGACAACATGACCTCCAGGACAGGGTTACCGTACCACTATGTAGTAGTATGCAACCTTGTCAATGTACGAGGCTTGTAGTAACTTGATCCGATGCTTGATGATCACCATCATCAGCTTCCATTTCAATTGGTGTAAGCGCCACAGGAACAACTTCCTGCGCCCTGCTACACACCGGTCGAAGTGATGGTTCAATAACCTCATCAAGTTCTACTACCCTCCCACTCAATTCTTTCGAGAGAAACCTTTCCTCGAGAAAGGATCCGTTTCTAGAAACAAACACTTTGCTTTCGGATCTGAGATAGGAGATGTACCCAACTGTTTTGGATATCCTATGAAGATGCATTTATCCACTTTGGGTTCGAGCTTATCAGACTGAAACTTTTTCACTTAAGTGTCGAAGCCCCAAACTTTCAAGAAATGACAGTTTAGATTTCTCTAAACCTCAGTCTATACTGTGTCATCTCAACGGAAATACACGGTGCCCTATTTAAAGTGAGTGCGGTTGTCTCTAATGCATAACCCATAAACGATAGTGGTAATTCGATTAGAGATATCATAGTATGCACCATACCAAATAGTGCGTGGCTATGACGTTCAGACACATCATCACACTATGATGTTCCAGGTGGCATGAACTGCGAAAAAATTTCCACATTGTCTTAACTGCGTACCAAAACTCGTAACTCAGATATTCATTTCCATGATCATATCGTAGATAGTTTATCCTCTTGTTACGACGAACTTCACTCTGAAACGGAATTGAACTTTTCAACATTTCAGATTTGTGATTCATTAAGTAAATACTCCTGTATCTACTCAAATCGTCAGTGAAGTAAGAACATAATGATATCCACTACATGCCGCAGCACCCATTGGACTGCATACATCAAAATGTATCACTTCCAACAAGTTACTATCTTATTTCATCTCAATGAAAACAAGGCCTTGCTCATGTGGTATGATTTGCATGTCACTAGTGATTCAAAATCAGGTGAGTACGAAGATCCATCAGCATGGAGCCTCTTCATGCAATTTATAATAACATGACTCAAGCGGCAGTGCCACAAGTAAGTGGTACTATCATCATTAACTCATATCTTTTGGCACCAATATCATGAACATGTGTAACACCACGATCGAGATTCAATAAACCATTGAAGGTGAGTATTCAAGAAAATAGAGTAACCATTATTCTCCTTAAATGAATAATCGTATTGCAATAAACACGATCCAATCATGTTCATGCTTAACGCAAGCACCAAATAACAATTATTTAGGTTTAACACCAATCCCGATGGTAGAGGGAGCGTGCGACATTTGATCATATCAACCTTGGAAACACTTCCAACACGTATCGTCACCTCGCCTTTCGCTAGTCTCCGTTTATGCCGTAGCTTTCATTTCGTGTTACTAATCACTTAGCAACCGAACCGGTATCCAATACCCTCATGCTACTAGGAGTACTAGTAAAGTACACATCAACATCATGTATATCAAATACACTTCTTTCGACTTTCGCCAGCCTTCTTATCTACCAAGTATCTAGAGTTGCTCCGCCTTAGTGACTGTTCCCCTCATTACAGAAGCACTTAGTCTCGGGTTTGGGTTTAATCTTGGGTCTCTTCATTAGTGCAACAACTGTTTTGCCATTTCACGAAGTATCCCTTCTAGCCCTTGCCTTTCTTGAAACTTAGTGGTTTTACAAACCATCAACTATTGACGCTCCTTCTTGATTTCTACTTTCGTAGTGTCAAACATCGCGAATCGGTCAAGGATCATTGTATCTATCCTTGATATGTTATAGTTCATCACGAAGCTCTCACAGCTTGGTGGCAGTGACTTTGGAGAACCATCACTATCTCATCTGGAAGATTAACTCCCACTTGATTCAAGTGATTGTCGTACTCAGACAATCTGAGCACGCGCTCAACGATTGAGCTTTTCTCCTTTACTTTGTGGACAAAGAATCTTGTTGGAGGTCTCGTACCTCTTAACAAGGGCACAAGCATGAAATCACAATTTCATCTCTTTAGAACATCACTTATGTTCCGTGACGTTTTACAACGTTTTCGGCGCCTTGCTTCTAAGCCATTAAGTATTTTGCACTGAACTATCGTGTAGTCATCAGAAACGTGTATGTCGGATGTTCATAGCATCCACAGACGACGCTCGAGGTGCAGCACACCGAGTGGTGCATTAAGGACATAAGCCTTCTGCGTAGCAACGAGGACAATCCTCGGTTTTACAGACTCAGTCTGCAAAGTTTGCTACTATCAATTTTCAACTAAATTTTCTCTAGGAACATATAAAAACAGTAGAGCTATAGCGCAAGCTACATCGTAATTTGCAAAGACCATTAGACTATGTTAATGACAATTAGTTCAGTTAATCATATTACTTAAGAACTCCCACTCAAAAAGTACATCTCTCTAGTCATTTGAGTGGTACATGATCCAAATCCACTATCTCAAGTCCGATCATCACGTGAGTCGAGAATAGTTTCAGTGGTAAGCATCTCTATGCTAATCATATCAACTATACGATTCATGCTCGACTTTTCGGTCTCATGTGTTCCGAGGCCATGTCTGCACATGCTAGGCTCGTCAAGCTTAACCCGAGTGTTCTGCGTGCGCAACTGTTTTGCACCCGTTGTATGTGAACGTTGAGTCTATCACACCCGATCATCACGTGGTGTCTCGAAACGACGAACTGTAGCAACGGTGCACAGTCGGGGAGAACACAATTTCGTCTTGAAATTTTAGTGAGAGATCACCTCATAATACTACCGTCGTTCTAAGCAAAATAAGGTGCATAAAAGGATTAACATCACATGCAATTCATAAGTGACATGATATGGCCATCATCACGTGCTTCTTGATCTCCATCACCAAAGCACCGGCACGATCTTCTTGTCACCGGCGTCACACCATGATCTCCATCATCATGATCTCCATCAACGTGTCGCCATCGGGGTTGTCGTGCTACTCATGCTATTACTACTAAAGCTACATCCTAGCAGAATAGTAAACGCATCTGCAAGCACAAACGTTAGTTATAAAGACAACCCTATGGCTCCTGCCGGTTGCCGTACCATCGACGTGCAAGTCGATATTAACTATTACAACATGATCATCTCATACATCCAATATATCACATCACATCGTTGGCCATATCACATCACAAGCATACCCTGCAAAAACAAGTTAGACGTCCTCTAATTTTGTTGTTGCAAGTTTTACGTGGTGACCATGGGTATCTAGTAGGATCGCATCTTACTTACGCAAACACCACAATGGAGATATATGAGTTGCTATTTAACCTCATCCAAGGACTTCCTCGGTCAATTCCGATTCAACTAAAGATGGAGAAACTGACACCCGTCAGTCATCTTTGAGCAACTGAGTTACTCGTAGCGATGAAACCAGTCTCTCGTAAGCGTACGAGTAATGTCGGTCCGAGCCGCTTCGATCCAACAATACCGCGCAATCAAGAAAAGACTAAGGAGGGCAGCAAAACGCACATCACCGACCACAAAAACTTTTGTGTTCTACTCGAGAAGACATCTACGCATGAACCTAGCTCATGATGCCACTGTTGGGGAACGTCGCATGTGAAACAAAAAATTTCCTACGCGCACGAAGACCTATCATGGTGATGTCCATCTACGAGAGGGGATGAGTGATCTACGTACCCTTGTCGATCGTACAGTAGAAGCTTTAGTGAACGCGGTTGATGTAGTGGAACGTCCTCACGTCCCTCGATCCGCCCCACGAACAATCCCGCGATCAGTCCCACGATCTAGTACCGAACGGACGGCACCTCCGCGTTCAGCACACGTACAGCTCGACGATGATCTCGGCCTTCTTGATCCAGCAAGAGAGACGGAGAGGTAGAAGAGTTCTCCGGCAGCGTGACGGCGCTCCGGAGGTTGGTGATGACCTTGTCTCAGCAGGGCTCCGCCCGAGCTCTGCAAAAACGCGATCTAGAGGAAAAACCATGGAGGTATGTGGTCGGGGTGTCGTGGAAAAGTCGTCTCAAATCAGCCCCAATACCTCCGTATATATAGGTGGGAGGGCGGGCACCTTGCCTTGGGGCTCAAGGAGCCCCAAGGGGGTCGTCCGAGTCCAAGGGGGGAAGGCTCCCCCCCCAAACCGAGTTGGACTTGGTTTGGTGGGTGGGAGTCCTTCCCTTCCTTCCCACCTCCCTTTTTTTTTCTTTCTCTTTGATTTTTCTTTGTATGGCGCATAGGGCCCTTTTGGGCTGTCCCACCAGCCCACTAAGGGCTGGTGCGCCACCCTTATGGCCTATGGGCTTCCCCGGGGTGGGTTGCCCCCCCGGCGAACTCCCGGAACCCATTCGTCATTCCAGGTACATTCCCGGTAACTCCGAAAACCTTCCGGTAATCAAATGAGGTCATCCTATATATCAATCTTCGTTTCCGGACCATTCCGGAAACCCTCGTGACGTCCGTGATCTCATCCGGGACTCCGAACAACATTCGGTAACCAACCATATAACTCAAATACGCATAAAACAACGTCGAACCTTAAGTGTGCAGACAATGCGGGTTCGAGAACTATGTAGACATGACCCGAGAGACTCCTCGGTCAATATCCAATAGCGGGACCTGGATGCCCATATTGGATCCTACATATTCTACGAAGATCTTATCGTTTGAACCTCAGTGCCAAGGATTCATATAATCCCGTATGTCATTCCCTTTGTCCTTCGGTATGTTACTTGCCCGAGATTCGATCGTCAGTATCGGCATACCTATTTCAATCTCGTTTACCGGCAAGTCTCTTTACTCGTTCCGTAATACAAGATCCCGTAACTTTCACTAAGTCACATTGCTTGCAAGGCTTGTGTGTGATGTTGTATTACCGAGTGGGCCCCGAGATACCTCTCCGTCACACGGAGTGACAAATCCCAGTCTCGATCCATACTAACTCAACGAACACCTTCGGAGATACCTGTAGAGCATCTTTATAGTCACCCAGTTACGTTGCGACGTTTGATACACACAAAGCATTCCTCCGGTGTCCATGAGTTATATGATCTCATGGTCATAGGAACAAATACTTGACACGCAGAAAACAGTAGCAACAAAATGACACGATCAACATGCTACGTCTATTAGTTTGGGTCTAGTCCATCACATGATTCTCCTAATGATGTGATCCCGTTATCAAGTGACAACACTTGCTTATGGCCAGGAAACCTTGACCATCTTTGATCAACGAGCTAGTCAACTAGAGGCTTACTAGGGACAGTGTTTTGTCTACGTATCCACACAAGTATTGTGTTTCCAATCAATACAATTGTAGCATGGATAATAAACGACTATCATGAACTAAGAAATATAATAATAACTAATTTATTATTGCCTCTAGGGCATATTTCCAACACTAACCCACCCACCGGAGCTCCACCACCACCCTTCCCCTAGGCCACCATCAGCCACGTGATCAACTCCCAGCCGAGGTAACTCTCCTCACTTTCCTTTTTTTTCTTGTTTTTTTTCTTTAGTAGCCCTTAGATCATATTTAGATGGTATAGATTAGATCCTATAGTACCTCTTCGGTTTAGAGTAGAAAACCGGCGGTTTTTATTTCACTTATCCATTTAACCAGCAAGTTTTGTTAGCCTCGGCCGTTTGCTCAAAATGTTGCAACAAACACCCCCCGCAGCCTATAGTAGCATGCCACGTGTACCCCTCTGTTAGTTACTAGTTAGCCTCAGTTTTTCTGTCTAAATTGGAAAAATAGTAGAGTTCCAATTTTGTTTTGGCCACAACTTTTGATCCTGAAATCCAATGACAAGGATTCTTGTTCCAGTAGACACCAATTTTTCTGTAGTGTTTAAAAACATATAATTTGCCTATGTTTGAACTTTTCAATATAAGTTAGATCAGATTTAGTTTAAACCTTAGTTTGCCTATTCCAAGAGTTTAAAAATAGATTTTAATTTGATTCCTTTTGGTACTGATCACTAGTGATCTTATATATCAGTGGTAAAAATTGCAGATTTGTTTGAGTATTTTAGCTCACTATTCATGTGAAACAATTTCTGTTTCACCTCTTTTAGGATTTCGGCTAATTCCTTTTCTATTTTTGTTTTAAAATATTTTCTTTATTATTTCAGAAATACTATGTTTTGTTTCTGTTAGATAAACAGTAGTTTTGAAACAAGTTTTTATTTTATTTTTATTTGTTTTCATGAAATCAATTCTAGTTCCTTAGAAACTTGCAACTTTTATCCGCACTGTTTCAAATCCCGTTTGGGAATACTTTCAAAAAGTTTTGTGAAAAATACCTTATTTTATCTTAGTTAAACTTATATCTTAGTTTCTTGTTATTATTTTCTGTTAGACAAAACTATTTAGTGTCTGACGTACTAGAAGACTCCCTAGTCTTATTTGAAGTTTCTTTCGGTTTCTTATTCGCTCTCTCTCTCTTTTGTTTTGATTGTTAGAATGATTGCTGGTATGAGTGCTTATGTGAATGATATGTTTGTTATATAGATTTCACCGGAGAGTGACGAGTAGTCTATCAAGTTATTTTCTCGAGAAATTCTTCTTCGTCAACATCACAGGCAAGTCACTTTGATCATACTATCACCTATATTTTATGCATCGTAGTTCTACCATCCTATGCCCAAATTTGCATACTTCTTAGGTACTTGGAAATTTTAGTATAGATTGTAGTATCATGTGGTAGGCACACAACAACCCCCATACTTGGCCCCGGGACCACAACTTTCATATTGCTATGCTTGAGTAGACGGGATTTTGGTTGAGTTCATAACACGAGTGATGCGAGGCTGATTAAATAATCAAGACCGGTTAAGACAAGATTTTCAAGACCTCGGACGCAATGCAACACTGGGTGAAGGACGGTTGATCGGCTCCCTGGAGAACCCAGTGGATGCCCGGGATGCTGGGGACGGCCATGACATCCTGCGGAAAGCTTCACCCAGGCTCAAAGAGACGGACGGATATTTTCAAGACCCAAGGCTTACCTGCACAGCCACAAGTCATTATGGGCTCTGGCTTGGTTGGACAACGCGGCGACTCTGGACAGGCGGTGCTAGCAGATGTAGAAGAACGGTAGGAATGGATGGGCACCGACAGGGATTCAGAGGGACCCGTTGAAAGACCATGTTTTGATCATCCGGTCTTCGAACACCCTGAAGTGTGAGGACATACACGGAGGCGATCAAATCTTGTGGGGAACGTGTGCAAAACTCTGCAAGTACTCAAACCTAATCGATTAGCCGTGTCCACGGTCATGGACGACTTGAGCCAAAGGAACCGAAGTTATCTGGATTTCTCAACATCATTATATATATATATATTTGATGAGGGTAATTATTGACAACTCGGGTACGAGAATTGGTTGGCGGAACCATCTCGTTAACAACGAACAAAGTAGTAACATTTTGCTTTTATGTCTCTCTTGATGTACGAGAAAACTTGCTTTTTCGGAAAAAACTTATAGCCCCACCTGCCATATATGCATGTAGAGATAGATGATTATATTTTTCCCCCTCTCATATGTGACTTGCCGGCATATTCAATATGCCGACCTACACGGCTGCAACGTCTTATGTTGCAGATCTTTTTCTTCGACGAGTAAGAGTACGATTCAGGGTTACGGTCTACACTCAACTTGCCGTTGGTGTTTATTGGGACTCCACTCCTTGACTGCTTCCGCTCAAATATTTAAGGTATATATCAGTTCTATGCTATTTACATGTGATTGCACTTTGATATATACATTGATGTACTGTGTGTGCCAGCATACTGATCCAGGGATCGCACAAAAACACAGAGGCTTGACTCGTTTTGAGTCGGGTCGCGACAGAGATGGTATCAGAGCACATGTTGACTGTAGGACGTGACCCTAGAAACTGGAAATTTCTTAGGATAGGATCTCTCAAAAATTTTATTTTCAACAACACCTTTTACTTCTCATCTCTTCTGATTTCATCGAATGTTCCCTCTCACCTCAAATAGTTATACAATACCCTTACCCTTTGACCTCATGAAGGATCAACCGACTCCCACGTCAAAGTAAAGAGGATATCACCATGCAATTGAAGAATTGAAGCTACACCCATTGAAGACTCTCAAGACCCGAAGAACTCGAAGACCCTGAAGTGTTCGAATAATTATATGACCATTAGAAGTCCAAACCCCTTTTATGTAACCACGTTAGATACGATGATTTGTGAGCCGTCATTGGTGTGTGTTTTCCGACGGCCACAACAAAAATCTATTCTCAAAAATATTGTTTGTATTGTGTGTATTTTCCTCCCTCTCTTACCCGTCTCATCCCCAAAACCTCAACCCTACCAGATGGAGTATGAAGCTGGACTTGTAGTCTTTGGACCAATGACCCAGCTAGAAGCTGATATATGGATTCAAAACATGGAGAACCACTTCGGGGGCAACTTGATCTCAAGAAAGTATGAAGTGGAACACGCTCTTCAGTACTTTACACAAAGTGCTGCAATCTGGTGGAAAATGCATCATGCCATATAAGGATTTAGTGGAGCAGAAACGTGGGACGAATTCAAGAAGACTTTGTTAAGATCCCGACTTATTCAGAAGTGCTATGATAATCCGAAGGAGAGGACTTGTGCATGCAAGATCTGTGGAGAAATAGGACACACCCAGGAAGAACACAAGGATGGATGCACTCATTGTGAAGAAAATCACCCAGCTGAGGAGTGCCCAATTAGTCAAGTAACTTGTTTTCCTTTGTGAAGGAACCACCCACTACCCAGCTCAGTGCCACATTTACCCCAAGATGCAACAAGTTGTCAAGCAGCAGAAAGATGCAGTGAAGGAAACCCTTAAGAAGAAGATTCTAGAAGAACCGGTGATGAACGAATATATTGAAGACCCTGATGGACAAGGTCTGACTAGATTTTTCTCCAATGCATGCTACTCATGCGGAGAAGGACATTATTCACAGGACTGCACGAAGAGAAGCCAAGAGTATATGGGAAACTTCCCGACGGAAGAAGTGGAGTTCGATCCACTTGAAATAGAAGAACTGACCAAAATAAAGGAGTCCGGAAAGAAGAACAGGTACCCTCGGAGGAACCAAATCTCTACAGACATAGACTTAAGTCATGTCAGATGTTACAAGTGTATGAAATTTGGCCACCACAAATACATGTGCTCAGGAAGGAAGCCGGGAATCCAAGGAGCAAAAGCAGAAGCTCAGAAGCCTCGAGACTTGTCAGAAATCATTTGTTTTTGTTGCAAGGAAGCAGGACATTTTTCCAGCGATTGTCGACAAAGGAAGAAAGCTAGAATGGAGTAGTTAAGCTTTGACCAAGGCAATAAGTGTAATCTGAAGCACTCTTGTTTTTTTTCATAAGATCATGGAGTGAAATTTTTGTAACAGAAGTCCCTGAGATGGTAATAACATCATGAATAAATGGAATTTGTTGTCTCATGATTGTCTATGTTGAAACTGTATGCGTTGTTTCTCTTCGAACAAAGATCTCCGAACAATTATGAGGATATGAGAAAATATGGTCTATGCAGGCATGAGTATAATTCATTTAAGTGTGGTAGTAATCGGTAAAACCACAGGAGCCACTGAGTAGGAATGTACCAGGAATACTTGAGTGAAGTACGTGCGGAGATGATGGAGATAAACTCATGGCCACCATGATGAAGCAAAAGATGGATGATTTCAAGGAGCACATTGGAAAGTTCCAGTGGAACTATAGTACCTCCAAGAGAGGTAGACGAATAAAGTTGGCAGAAAAGCTCGACCACACCGAACTATGTGGATGGCAGCATTTGTAATAGAGTACTTTTGAATTGGAGTTTTTGAGGATAAATTAAGGATGTAATAAAGGATTGATTATGAAATGCATATGATTTATGGAAGAAGCTATGATGGATCAGCAAACGTTTTCTTAGGAGCATACGAAAACCTGAGAGTTGTGAAGATACGGTAGATGTTTCGTTTAGCTTGCAGAACCAATAGATTATCCGAACTTCGTTCGTGGACAAGAGAAATTCTGCAATGCTTGTGAGGATGCCCAAGAGTTAGAATGTGAGATTCGCTAAACCTTATACAGAGAAATGATTTGGGTGCAGAATGGATTGATCACCATGAGGACTTACTCTTATCATTTATCTTGCTATACGGAATTGTAAATCTGAGAGACTTACCCATATAGAGAGACGACGTTCTTTGAAGCTTTTGTTTAAGCCTTAGACTTGTATAAGAAAAGCCCATGTACATGGCACTTGTTGTCACGCACAGGAAATTTTACGGTGAGGATGTAACCAAGACCCCTCTCTCTGCAGGATAACCACAAATGGTAGACCACCATGAGAACCATCGATATGTTATTTAGAATTGACCACGAGACTGTCAGTTAAGAAGACCCAGTGACGGAAGAAGCTAATATCAACGGGAGAGCATCACCAAAGGATTTGATATGAAGACTGTGCGATGTGAGTTGCCAAAACCCGAGAGGATCGTTAAAACATTTTGAGGGACCAGTAATCCTTATTTTGAAATGTGATAGCATCCCACTTTGCGAGAGATTGGATTGTTAGAAGACCCCCAAACCCTAACCTTTCTTTCTAGCCTCTTCGAATCTCGAGGACGAGATGCATTTTAAGTGTGGTAGTTTGTAACATCCCAAAATTATAACTTTTGGAATGTTAATATAATTATTAGATTGATTGTTTGTTGGTTGCCTGAGTGACTGAAACTTATGTGAAATTTGAAACTTTTCAAAACTTTTGAATGAGAGGGAATAAAATGACTTTCCCCTTCTCCGGTGAATTCAAATTCCATCTTTTAGAATAAAAGAGAGAAGATGACATGACTTCTTCAACCATAAAGGATTTGAACGGAGATATTTGCATTGAATTCTTTTGCATTTTCACTCGTGCAACAAAATGCCAGGAAATACATTCTAGAGAGGAGGAACATGACCCTCGAACCCACGGGCATTTTGAAAGTTATTTGAACCCTCAAACTTAGAGGGTCATTTGAAAATTATTTGCAAAAGGAAATAAACCTTTTAGGCAATTTTGTGAAAATAATTTTTTCTGAAGTTTTTATTTTTGCCGTGGAAAAATGCCCATCATCTATATTTTATTTTTCTGATAATTTTAGTATATAAAAACACTTTATTCCGAATTGATTTGATTTCCTTTTTATCGTTTTAGTTTCCTAGTTTTGAAAATAGGAATAGAATCACTTTTATGAGGAAATAGGAGTTGGCCCAATTAAGACACATTCCTATTTCAGCCCAAGATGATCATCTTCTTCCTCCTCCCTCCCTCACATCATAGGAAGTTTCCTTCCATGGAGAGGAGAATCCCTACCTCCGGGATTCGCGAAATCCTTTCCTCCCCAGCGCCTCCCGTCGCCTCTATAAGAAGCCCCACGTCCTCCTCGTTCCATTCCCGTTGAAACATATAAGTTAGATCAGATTTAGTTTAAACCTTTTTTTGCCTATTCCAGGAGTTTAAAAATAGATTTTAATTTGATTCCTTTTGGTACTGATCACTAGTGATCTTATATATCAGTGGTAAAAATTTCAGATTTGTTTGAGTATTTAGCTCACTCTTTCATGTGAAACAATTTCTGTTTCACCTCTTTTAGGATTTCGGCTAATTCCTTTTCTATTTTTGTTTTAAAATATTTTATTTATTATTTCAGAAATATTATGTTTTGTTTCTGTTAGATAAACAGTAGTTTTGCAACAAGTTTTTATTTTATTTTTATTTGTTTTCATGAAATCAATTCTAGTTCCTTAGAAACTTGCAATTGTTTTCCGCACTGTTTCAAATCCCGTTTGGGAATACTTTCAAAACGTTTTGTGAAAAATACCTTATTTTATCTTAGTTAAACTTATATCTTAGTTTCTTGTTATTATTTTCTGTTAGACAAAACTATTTAGTGTTTGACGTAGTAGAAGACTCCCTAGTCTTATTTGAAGTTTCTTTCGGTTTCTTATTTGCTCTCTCTCTTTTGTTTTGATTGTTAGAATGATTGCTGGTATGAGTGCTTATGTGAATGATATGTTTGTTATATAGATTTCATCGAAGAGTGACGAGTAGTCTATCAAGTTATTTTCTCGAGAAATTCTTCTTCGTCAACATCACAGGCAAGTCACTTTGATCATACTATCACCTATGTTTTATGCATCGTAGTTCTACCATCCTATGCCCAAATTTGCATGCTGCTTAGTTACTTGGAAATTTTAGTATAGATTGTAGTATCATGTGGTAGGCACACAACAACCCCGATACTTGGCCCCGGGACGAGAACTTTCATATTGCTATGCTTGAGTAGACGGGATTTCGGTTGAGTGCATAACACGAGTGATGCGAGGCTGATTAAATAATCAAGACCGGTTAAGACAAGATTTTCAAGACCTCGGATGCAATGCAACACTGGGTGAAGGACGGTTGATCGGATCCCTGGAGAACCCAGTGGATGCCCGGGATGCTGGGACGGCCATGACATCCTGCGGAAAGCTTCACCCAGGCTCAAAGATACGGACGGATATTTTCAAGACCCAAGGCTTACCTGCACAGCCACAAGTCATTATGGGCTCTGGCTTGGTTGGACAACGCGGGGACTCTGGACAGGCGGTGCTAGCAGATGTAGAAGAACGGTAGGAATGGATGGGCACCGACAGGGATTCAGAGGGACCTGTTGAAAGACCATGTTTTGATCATCCGGTCTTCAAACACCCTGAAGTGCGAGGACATACACGGAGGCGATAAAATCTTGTGGGGAACGTGTGCAAAACTCTGCAGAGTACTCAAACCTAATCGATTAGCCGTGTCCACGGTCATGGACGACTTGAGCCAAAGGAACTGAAGTTACCTGGAAATTTTAGTATAGGTTGTAGTATCATGTGGTAGGCACACAACAACCCCGATACTTGGCCCCGGGACGACAAATTTCATATTGCTATGCTTGAGTAGACGGGATTTCGGTTGAGTGCATAACACGAGTGATGCGAGGTTGATTAAATAAACAAGACCGGTTAAGACAAGATTTTCAAGACCTCGTGATGCAATGCAACTCTGTCTGAAGGACGGTTGATCGGCTCCCTGGAGAAACCAGTGGATGACCCGGGATGCTGGAGACGGCCATGACATCTTGCGGAAAGCTTCACCGAGGCTCGAAGAGACGGACGGAGGCTTCAAGACCCAAGGCTTACCTGCACAGCCACAAGTCATTATGGGCTCTGGCTTGGTTGGTAAACGCGGCGACTCTGGACAAGCGGTGCTAGCAGATGTAGAAGAACGGTAGGAATGGATGGGCACCGGCAGGGATTCAGAGGGACCCGTTCAAAGACCATGTTTTGATCATCCGGTCTTCAAACACCCTGAAGTAAAAGGACATACTCGGAGGCGATCAAATCTTGTGGGGAACGTGTGCAAAACTCTGCAGAGTGCCCAACCTAATCGATTAGCCGTGTCCACGGTCATGGACAACTTGTGCCGAAGGCATTGAAATTCCCCTGAACTCTCGACACAACTTAATAATGATGTGGGTGTTAACAACAACTCGGGTATGAGAATTGGTTGGCGGAACCATCTCGTTAACAACAAACAATGTAGTAATATTTTGCTTCCAGCCCCTCTTGTTGTATGATAAAATTGGCTTTATGCAAAACTTATAGCCCCACCTGCAAAATATGCATGTAGAGATAGTTATTTATTATTTTTACCCCTCTCTTGATGACTTGCCGGCATATTCCATATGCTGACCTACACGGCTGCAACATATCATGTTGCAGAGTACTTTTTCGACCAGGAGTGAGGCTACGATCTACGCTCAGCGACATGCCCTGGAGTCGGATGGACTCGTCTACCTGATACTTCCGCTAGTCTTCGTTAGATATCTCATGAGATGGCCTTCAGCCACTTTATTGTAATCCCTTATTGTAATAAAGTACTCGTTATGAGATTTCGATTAATAAAGCTGTGTGATTGAACTCTTGATATATACATTGATGTACTGAGTGTGTACCAGCATGATCTTGGGATGGTACGGAAACACCAGAGGCTTGACTCGTCTTGAGTCGGGTCGCTACAGAAATGGTATCAGAGCACACGCTGACCGTAGGACGTAACCTCTAGGAATGGAAAAGCCTTAGGAAGAAAACTATTTTCTTATGTCTATAAATCTTCTATTTCCTCTTCTGATCATTTCTGACTTCTCTCCGATTTTCCAATGTTTTAGATGGCCACCTTCATCCCCGTTAAGTTCATGGAGTTTTGCCAGCCCGACGCCACTATGCCTTTCGGAAAGGAGCTGGTACAGATCAGCAAGGACTTGAGGATTGCTCTGCCGACTATCACAGGGAAGCCGACTTCGTCTTAGCCGCAGGATTCACGCTAGAGGATCGAGGTGCACGTTCCCGGAAGGACATTCGAGTCGTGCACTGAGCCAGTGGATTTCAAGTTCATCACACCCAACTGGATTCTCGGAAGGGAAATGGCGGTCCATTATGCACTCGTACGTATCAAGGAAGAGTACAAAGGCTGCCCTATTTCATCGGACCTATTCACGGTATCCCGGAGAAGAGAAGATGGAGAAATCATCTCAAGCAAGACCAAGGACGGTCTCCTGTCCTGTGCCTAGACCTTGGAGAAGCACAGCGGGACTCTGGGGCATCGTGTGATCAAGGACGCCAGGAAGATCAAGCAACTGTCGCTCCGCGAACTCGAACTCGAAGAAGCAGCCCGGGAAGCCCACTATGAGCATGAACTGGAGTTGAAGGACTTTCTGGAGTGGATCGAGAAGCTGAAGACTCGAGTTGCATACCTGGAGGAGGAACTGGACATGGGCGAGAACCTTCATCCCGAAGGTGACATAGCCCCCTTGATCAGCAATGACGAGGACTATGAAGAAAGCTCCACCGAAGGACCCACCACCATGCTTTTCTGAGGAGGACACTTAGACTAGACCACCAAATTTATCTTATCGTTAAACGCTTAGGCCGATGTTTAGGATTATCAAATTTTGTATCCCCGTGTGAACCTTTGTGATGGTATTGAATAAAATGTGTGGTGATACTTGTTTGTTGCATTTCATATGGGTAGTGTAATTACTCTTAGACCATTGTTCTATGCTAATCTCACCCCTCTACAAACATCAGATGCCTCCGAGACGTGCCCCTACTTCCAACTTTCCGCCGAAACTCACCAAGTTGATTCAGCAAAAGAACACCCTGATGTAGCTGATCAACCAGAACCAGAACAATAACAACAACCATCATCCACCCCAGGCCGACAGACTCACCCGTTTCCTGAGGTTGAACCCTCCGACTTTCTCTAGCAGCATTGAGCCCATTGTGGCAGATGATTGGCTCCGTAAGATGGAGCGGGAACTTATCACTACTGGTTGTACTGAAGCTGAGAAGGTGCGCTCTGCCGCGCATCAACTTGAAGGCCCTGCAGCTGCATGGTGGGAGAACTACACCACCACATACCCCGTTGCTGGAGTCACTTGGGAGCAGTTCAAGCAAGCCTTCCGTACCGCACATGTCTCAGCTGGTGCAATGAATCTCAAGAAGCGTGAGTTTCGCAACTTACGCCAGGGAAATCGCTCTGTGGCTCAGTATGTCGATGAGTTCAGCATGCTCGCCCGTTATGCACCGGGAGATGTGGCCGATGATGCGGCCAAGCAGGAAAAGTTCTTGGAGGGACTCGATGATGAGCTGAGCATTCAGCTGACTGTAGCCACGTTCAACAACTACCAGGAGCTGGTAGATAAGGCCCTCATCCTGGAGGGGAAACACCAGCAGATGGAGAACTACAAGGGGAAGTATGGGAATGGAAAGTTCAACTCCGGCACTCAGCAGAAGCCTCGCTACACCCCCTATTCAGGGAATACCGGGACTGCATCCGGTAAGTTTGGAGGACACGTCCAGCATAACCACCCAGTGCACAACCATGGAGGCCACAACCATGGAGGAAATGGGAACCACCGCAACAACAACAACTTCAAGAATGGAGGTACTGGCACTCAGCAGCATTCAACTCCAGCTAAGAAGGATCTGAATCACATCACCTGCTTCAAGTGTCAGAAGACGGGACACTATGCCACTAAATGTCCCCAGAACAAGCAGGGAAATGGAAACGGCAATGACAACTCTGCGGCAAAGAAGCCCAATCCTTTTCCTCGAGCTCAGGTGAATCACATTGATGTTGAAGAGGTCTATGATCACCCCGATACTGTGGTTGGTACGTTTTTGCTAAATTCACGTCCAGTATTGGTACTTTTTGATTCCGGTGCAACGCATTCATTCATATCAAGGGTAGTTGTGGAAAAGTATAGTTTGCCAACTAGAACCCTCAGCCAGCCTATTAAGGTCAGTTCCCCAGGAGGCATGATGACAGCCAGGATAGCATGCCATGCTTTGAGTCTCAACATCGGGAACCATAATTTTCCCACCGACCTCATCGAATTAGAGTCCCAGGTATTGGATGTAATCCTAGGCATGGATTGGTTGGCCAAGTATGAAGGGAATATTGATTGTGCCCTTAAGTCTATTTTGCTCACCACCCCCGAGCAAAAGAGGATTAAGTACGTGTCCCAGCGCCCGACGCGGAGTAAACGAATAAACTCTCTCACGGGGGTAGTCCAGGAGGAAGTACCGATTGTACAGGAATACCCAGATGTATTTCCGGAGGAATTGCCGGGCATGCCACCTGATAGAGAGATTGAGTTCCTGATTGAGCTATTACCCGGAACAGCCCCGATATCCAAGAGACCCTATCGGATGCCTGCAAATGACTTGGTAGAAATCAAGAAGCAAATTAAGGAGTTGTTGGACAAAGGGTATATTCACCCAAGTTCTTCACCTTGGGGAGCCCCAGTGCTCTTGGTTGAAAAGAAGGATAAGTCCTTGAGAATGGTTGTCCATTATCGTGCATTGAACGAGGTGACCATCAAGACCAAGTACCCCTTGCCGATGATCAATGATCTGTTTGACCAGTTAGTTGGAGCCCGGATATTCTCCAAGATCAATCTTCGATCCGGGTATCATCAGTTGAAGATTCGTGAACAGGATATACCCAAGACAGCCTTCACCACTCGGTACGGCTTGTATGAGTACACGGTCATGTCATTTGGACTGACTAATGCTCCGGCATATTTTATGAATCTGATGAACAAGGTATCTATGGAATACTTGGACAAGTTTGTCGTGATGTTCATCGATGACATACTGATATTCTCCAAGAACGAAGAGGAACACAAGGAACATCTGCGTCTAGTTCTGGAGAAACTTCGAGAGCATAAGTTGTATGCAAAGTTTAGCAAATGTGAGTTTTTGTTGAAGGAAGTCGGATTCCTCGGACACGTCATCTCAGGAGAAGGAATAGGAGTGGACGCTGCCAAGGTCGCAGCAGTCACCGAATGGGTAGCACCCACTTCAGTCAAGGAGATCCGCAGTTTCCTCGGACTTGCTGGATATTACCGGAGGTTCATTGAGAATTTCTCAAAGAACGCCAAGCCCATGACAGAGTTGTTGAAGAAGGAGTCCAAGTATGTTTGGACTGAGGAATGTGAAACCAGTTTTCAAGAGTTGAAGAAACGTCTGGTTACAGCCCCAATGCTGATATTGCCGAACATTTGGAAGGATTTCCAGGTTTACTGTGACGCTTCTCGTCAAGGACTCGGAGGAGTGCTCATGCAAGAAGGTAAAGTTGTAGCCTATGCATCCAGACAGCTCAGACCCCATGAGTTGAATTATGCCACGCATGACTTGGAACTAGCAGCCGTAGTGCACGCTCTCAAGACCTGGAGACATTTCCTGATCAGAAATAGTTGTGATGTTTACACTGATCACAAGAGCCTGAAATATATCTTCACACAGAAGGAGTTGAACCTTAGACAGAGGCGATGGCTAGAGTTGATCAAGGACTATGACATGAGATTGCATTATCACCCAGGCAAGGCAAATGTTGTAGCCGATGCGTTGAGCCGCAAGAGTTATGTGAACACACTCATAGCAGGAGGGTTACCCCAGGAGTTAGCCGATGACCTCCGAGAGCTCAAATTGGAAATAGTTCCAAGAGGATTTGTTGCCACACTAGAAATTCAGTTCACTTTGACAGAAAAGATCCGTGAAGCACAGAAATCAGACAAGGAGATAGCTGAGATTAAACAGAAAATGAAAGTGTAACATCCCAAAATTATAAATTTTGGAATGTTAATATAATTATTAGTAGATTGTTTGTTGGTTGCCTGAGTGATTGAAACTTGTGTGAAATTCGAAACTTTTCGGAACTTTTGAATGAGAGGGAATAAAATGACTTTCCCCATCTCCAGTGAATTCAAATTCAATCTTTTAAAAGCAAAGAGAGAAGATGACATGACTTCTTCAACTATAAATAATTTGAACGGAGATATTTGCATTTGAATTCTTTTGCTTTTCCATTCGTTTTCTTTGTGCAAGAAATGCCGGGAAATACATTCTAGAGAGGAGGAACATGACCCTCGAACCCATGGGCATTTTGAAAGTTATTTGAACCCTCAAACTTAGAGGGTCATTTGAAATTTTTTTGCAAAAGAAAATAAACCTTTTAGGCAATTTTGTGAAAATAATTTTTTCTGAAGTTTTTATTTTTGCCGTGGAAAAAAGCCCATCATTTATATTTTATTTTTATGATAATTTTAGTATATAGAAACTCTTTATTCCGAATTGATTTGATTTCCTTTTTATCGTTTTAGTTTCCTAGTTTTAAAAATAGGAAAGGAATCGTTTTTATTAGGAAACTCCAGGTGGCCCATTAAGACTTTCCTATTCTGGCCCAACACAGAATCATCTTCTTCCTGTGTCTCTCTCACGTCACAGCAAGTTTTCCTTCCATGGACAGAGGATCTCCACCTCTGGGATTCGCGAAGTACCTTCCCTCCCAGCGCCTCTCGTCGCCTCTATAAGAACCCCCATGGTCTCCTCGTTCCATTCCCGTTGAAACCACTCCCTCTCCTCGCCTCTAGCTCGCGCGCCACCTCGCCGGAGTCGGCACTAGAGAACTTGCCGGCCACCTCCCCATCACCCCCTGCACACCCTCGCCTCCCTGCCGAGCCCTCCCTCCACCTCGCCTCCCTCCCCTCCCTGGAGCCCCACCGTCCCCCCCTCCACCACTCCTCCCGCCGGCCACTCCCCCACCCCACTGGAGCTCCACCACGACCCAGCCACGGTAAGGCCCCTCCCTCCTTTTTTTTACTTGTTTTTTTTTTAGTTTTAGCCCTTAGATCTATATTCTACGGTGTAGATTAGAGTAGGATACCCCTTCGGTTTAGATCAGAAAACCGCGCTGGTTTTTATTCCACTTAAGCAGTTAGCCGGAGCTTTTAGTTAGGTTTCGGCCGTTTGTTTATAAGCCTCGTAGCAAACACCCCTTAACCTATCACAGCGCGCCACGTATACCCCCTGTCAGTTAGTAAATTATTCCTTTTTCTGTCTAGTTGCAAAAACAACAAAGTTTCTGTTTTGTTTTTGCCATAATTTTTGATCCCGAAGTCCAATGATAGTCATTCTTTTTCCAGTAGCTCACAAATTTCCTGTAGTGTTTAAAAACATATAATTTGTCTATGTGTGAAATTTTCAAATTTGAGTTATATCACATTTAGTTTAAACCTTGTTTTGCCTATTCCAGGAGTTTAAAAATAGCTTTTAATTTGATTCTTTTTGGTACTGATCACTAGTGATATTATTTATCAGTGGTAAAAATTAAAGATTTGTTTGAGTATTTTAGCTCACTGTTTCTTGTGAAACAATTTCTGTTTCACCTCTTTTAGGATTTCGGCTAATTCCTTTTCTACTTTTGTTTTAAAATATTTTCTTTATTATTTCAGAAACATTATTGTTTTGTTTCTGTTAGTTAAAAAGTAGTTTTGCAACAAGTTTTTATTTTATTGTTATTTGTTTTCATGAAATCAATTCTAGTTCCTTAGTAACTTGTAATTGGTTTCTCCACTGTTTCAAATCCTGTTCGGAAATACTTTCAAATAGTTTTGTGAAAAATATTTTATTTTATCTTAGTTCCTTGTTATTATTTTCTGTTAGACAAAACTATTTAGTGTTTGAC
>NC_058520.1:260288575-260296075 GCF_904849725.1 Hordeum vulgare subsp. vulgare
ACCCCACCCCGCCGGAGTGCCCTCTTCCCCCGCCGGCACAACTCCCCATCGCCGGAGCAGCCAGTGCTGCATTCATCCACGGTAAGACTCCTCCTCCTCCTTTTTTTTAGTTTTCCTATTAGATCAGGATCTACGGTGTAGATTACATAGGGGCATACCTTTTCGGTTTTCTTAAAGAACCGGTCCATCAGTTAAGTGAACCGAAGCATTTTCTTATAATTCGGCCATCCGCTGTTTAGCCTATACAACGCACACCCATCAGCCAATCAGAAGCCGCCACATGGATTCCCTGTTTGTTTTATTTTTCAGATTTAGTTCCAAAAACAGAAAAGTTCCAATCTTGTATAGCCCATAACTTTTGATCCATAAGTCCAATAGAGTTGATTCTTGTTCCAGTAGCTCACAAATGTCGTGTAGTTTTTGAAAACATATAATGTGTCTATGTTTGAAATTTTCATATTTGAGTTAGATCAGATTTAGTTTGATCCTTGTTTTGCCTATTCCAGGAGTTTAAAAATAGATTTTAATTTGATTCCTTTTGCTACGGATCACTAGTTATCTTATGTATCAGTGGAAAAAATTGCGTATTTATTTGAGTATTTTAGCTCATGGTTTCTTGTGAAACAATTTCTGTTTCACCTCTTTTAGGACTATGGCTATTTCTTTTTCTGTAAATTGTTTTAAATTATTTTTTCTTTTATATTTCAGAAAGATTATGTGTTGTTTCTGTTAGTTAACAGTAGGTTTGCAACAAGTTTTTATTTTTATTTGTTTTCATGAAATCAATTCTTGTTCCTTAGTAACTTGCAATTGGTTTCACCACTGTTTCAAAACCTGTTTGGAAATACTTTGAAAAAGTTTTCTGAAAAGTACTTTATTTTATCTTAGTTAAACTTATATCTTAGTTCCCTGTTAATATTTTCTGTTCGACAAAAACTATTTAGTGTTTGACGTAGTGGAAGACTCCCTAGGATTATTTGAAGTTTCTTTCGGAATTCCTATTCGCTCTCTCTTTTGTTTTGATTGCTAGAATGATTGCTAGTATGAGTGCTTATGTGAATGATATGTTTGCTATATAGATTTCATCAGAGAGTGACGAGTAGTCTATCAAGTAATTTTCTCGAGAAATTCTTCTTCGTCAACATCAGCAGGCAAGTCACTTTGATCATACTATCACCTATGTTTATGCATCGTAGTTCTACCATCCTATGCCCAATTGCATGCTGCTTAGGTACTTGGAAATTTTAGTAAAGACTGTAGTATCATGTGGTAGGCACACAACAACCCCGATACTTGGCCCGGGACGACAAATTTCATATTGCTATGCTTGAGTAGACGGGATTTCGGTTGAGTGCATAACACGAGTGATGCGAGGTTGATTAAATAATCAAGACCGGTTAAGACAAGATTTTCAAGACCTCGGACGCAAAGAAACTCTGGGTGAAGGACGGTTGATCGGCTCCGTGGAGAACCCACTGCATGACCCGGGATGCTGGAGAGGCCATGACATCCTGCGGAAAGCTTCACCCAGGCTCAAAGAGACGGACGGATATTTTCAAGACCCAAGGCTTACCTGCACAGCCACAAGTCATTATGGGCTCTGGCTTGGTTGGACAACGCGGCAACTCTAGACAGGTGGTGCTAGCAGATGTAGAAGAACGGTAGGATTGGATGGGCACCGACAGGGATTCAGAGGGACCCGTTGAAAGACCATGTCTTGATCATCAGGTCTTCAAACACCCTGAAGTGCGAGGACATACACGGAGGCGATCAAATCTTGTGGGGAACGTGCGCAAAACTCTGTAGAGTACTCAAACCTAATCGATTAGCCGTGTCCATGGTCATGGACAACTTGAGCCAAAGGAACTGAAGTTATCTGGATTTCTCAACACCATTTTATATATTTGATGAGGGTAATTATTGACAACTCGGGTACGAGAACTGGTTGGCGGAACCATCTCGTTAACAACCAACCTTTGTAGTAACATTTTGCTTTTAGCCCTCTCTCGATGTAGGAGAAAACTTGCTTTTCGCTAAAAACTTATAACTCCACCTGCCATATATGCATATTGTATAGATGATTACATTTCACCCCTCTCTTATGTGACTTGCCGGCATATTCAATATGCTGACCTACACGGCTGCAACGTCTTATGTTGCAGATATTTTTCTTCGGCGAGTAAGAGTACGATTCAGGGTTACAGTCTACACTCAACTTTGCCGTTGGTGTTTATTGGGACTCCACTCCCTTGACTGCTTCCCCTGAGATATTTAAGGTATATATCAGTTTTACGCTATTTACATGTGATTGCACTTTGATATATACATTGATGTACTGTGTGTGCTAGCATACTGATCCAAGGATGGGACAGAAACACAGAGGCTTGACTAGTTTTGAGTCGGGTCGCTACAGAAATGGTATCAGAGCACATGTTGACTGTAGGGCGTGACCCTAGAAACTGGAAACTTCTTAGGATAGAATCTCTCAAAAATCTTATTTTCGAGAACACCTTTCACTTCTGATCTCTTCTGATTTCATCAAATATTCTCTCTCACCTCCACTAGTTATACAATCCCCTTACCCCTTTGACCTCATGAAGAATCAATGGAGTTCTACTTCAAAGTAAAGAGGATTTCAACATGCATTTGAAGAATTGAAGGTGCAGCAATTGAAGACTCTCAAGACCCGAAGAACTCGAAGACCCTGAAGCGTTCAAATATTTATATGACCATTAGAAGTCCAAACCCCTGTTATATACCCACGTTAGATGCGATGGTTTGTGAGCCGTCATTGGTGTGTGTTTTCCGATGGCCACAAATAAAACCTATTCTCAAAAGTATAGTTTGTATTGTGTGTATCTCCCTCTCTCTTACCCGTCTCATCCCCAAAACCTCAACCCTACCAGATGGAGTATGAAGCTGGACTTGTAGTCTCTGGACCAATGACCCAGCTGGAGGCTGATATATGGATTCAAACCATGGAGAACCACTTCGGGAGCAACTTGATCTCAAGGAAGTATGGAGTGGAACACGCTCTTCAGTACTTTACACAAAGTGCTGCAATCTGGTGGAAAATGCACCATGCCATACAAGGATTTAGTGGAGCGGAAACTTGGGACGAATTCAAGAACACCCTGTTAAGATCCCGTCTTATTCAGAAGTGCTATGATAATCCGAAGGAGCGGACTTGTGCATGGAAGATCTGTGGAGAAATAGGACACACCCAGGAAGAACACAAGGATGGATGCACTCATTGTGAAGAAAATCACCCAGCTGAGGAGTGCCCAAGTAGTCAGGTGACTTGTTTTCTTTGTGAAGGAACCACCCACTACCCAGCTCAATGTCACATTTACCCCAAGGTACAACAAGTTGTCAAGCAGCAGAAAGATGCACTGAAGGAAACAATCAAGAAGAAGATTCTAGAAGGACCAGTGATGAACGAAAATATTGAAGACCCTGACGGACAAGGTCAGACCAGATTTTTCTCCAATGCATGCTACTCATGTGGAGAAGAAGGACATTATTCACAGGATTGCACGAAGAGAAGCCAAAAGTATCTGGGAAACTTCCCGACGGAAGAAGTGGAGTTTGATCCACTTGAAATAGAAGAACTGGCCAAAATGAAGGAGTCCAGAAAGAAGAAAAAGTACCCTTGGAAGAGCCAAATCTCTGCAGATATAGACCTGAGTCATGTCAGATGTTACAAGTGCATGGAATTTGGCCACCACAAATACATGTGCTCAGGAAGGAAGCCGGAAACCCAAGGAGCGAAAGCAAAAGCTAAGAAGCCTCGAGACTTGTCAGAACTCATTTGCTTTCGTTGCAAGGAAGCAGGACATTTTGCTAGCGATTGTCCGCAAAGGAAGAAAGCTAGAATGGAGTAGTTAAGTTTTGACCATGGCAATAAGTGTGGTCTGAAGCACTCTTGTTTTTCATGAGATCATGGAGTGAAATTTTTTGTAACAGAAGTCCCTGAGATTGTAATAACATCATGAATAAATGGAATTTATTGTCTCATGATTGCCTATGCTGAAACTGTATGCGTTGTTTCTCTTCGAACAAAGATCTCTGAACATTTATGAGGATATGAGAAAATATGGTCCATGCAGGCATGAGTATACTTCATTTTTAGTGTGGTAGTAATCGGTAAACCCACAGGATCCACTGAGTAGGAATGTACCATGATTACCAAGGAGACACATACATTCCTCTCAGTACCTATTTACTGACACCTGCATATGACAACTCTCTACGAGTCATTCCTCAAGGGCCCAGAAACGATCATGACCCTGACCAGTGATCATGATTACCCGAAAATCTTGAAGGACATGATGAAGCGCATTCACCTTGAAGGAGATGCAGTCTACAAAGGCTACCCATTCATGGAAAATGGAGTGGAACTTTGGTATGTGGAAGTACACCTCCATCATGTGAAAGGAGTTTGTCCAAAGACTATGGGGCAATACTTTTTAATTTCACATGTACCACGAGCAAACTTCTTTGATGCTGTTCGTGAAGCTGCCATGGAAGCCATGCGTCAAATTGGAGAGATACTTGAAGCAAGGTTCCGTCATACCCAGGAATACCTGAGTGAAGTGCATGCGGAGATGATGGAGATGAAGCTTATGACCACCATGCTGAAGCAAAAGATGGATGATTTCAAGGAGCACCTCGGAAAGTTTGAGTGGAACTAAAGTACCTCCAAGAGAGGCAGATGAATAAAGTTGGCACAAATGCTCGACCATACCGAACAATGTGGATGGCAGCAATTGTAATAAATTACTTTTGAGTTAGAATTTTGAAGGAAGCAAGGATGTAATAAAGGATTGATTATGAAATGAATATGACTTATGGAAGAAGCTATGATGGATCAGCACACGTTTTCTTAGGAACATACGAAAACCTGAGAGTTGTGAAGATACGATAGATGTTTTGTTCAGCTTGCAGAACCAATGGATTATCCGAACTTCGTTCGTGGACAAGAGAAATTCTGCAACGCTTGTGAGGATGCCCAAGTGTTAGAATGCGAGATTCGCTAAACCTTATACAGAGAAATGATTTGTGTGCGGAATGGATTGATCACCATGACGACTTACTCTTATCATTTATCTTGCTATTCGGATTGGTAAATCTGAGAGACTTACCCATATAGAGAGACGACGTTCTTTGAAGCTTTTGTTTAAGCCTTAGAATGGTATGGTGAATGCCCCATGTACATGGGACATGTTGTCACGCGTAGGAAATTTTACGGTGAGGATGAAGACAAGACCCCTCTCTCTGCAGGGTAACCACAAATGGTAGACCACCATGAGAACCATCGATATGTTATTAAGACTTGACCACGAGACTGTCAGTTAAGAAGACCCAGTAACGGAAGAAGCTTATATCAACAGAAGAACCCTCGTTTTAATGGAAACGTTATGAATATAACGGAAGAGCATCACGAGAGGAGTTAGTATGAAGACTATGAGGAGTCAGATGCCAAAACCTGAGAGGAATTCTAAAATTTTGAGGGACGAGTGATCTTCATTTTAAGTGTGGTAGCATCCCACTTTTCCGGAAGTTGGATTTGGTAGAAGACCCCCAAACCCTAACCTTTCTTTCTAGCCTCTTCGAATCTCGAGGACGAGATTCATTTTAAGTGTGGTAGGTTTGTAACATCCCAAATTTTGGAATGTTAATATAATTATTAGTTTGTTTGTTTGCTTGCTAGAGTGATTGAAACTTGTGTGAAATTTGAAACCTTTCAAAACTTTTGAATGAGAGGGAATAAAATGACTTCCCCTTCTCCGGTGAATTCAAATTCAATCATTTAAAAGCAAAGAGAGAAGATGACATAACCTCTTCAACTATAAAGAATTTGAACGGAGATATTTGCAATTGAATTCTTTTGCATTTCTATTTGTTTTCTTCGTGCAAGAAATTCCGGGAAATACATTCTGTCAAACAGAAAAGGGAGGAGGAACATGAACCTCAAACACACGGGCATTTTGAAAGTTATTTGAACCCCAAAACATAGAGGGTCATTTGAAAATTATTTGCAAAAGAAAATAAATCTTTTAGGCAATTGTGTGAAAATAATTTTTTTCTGAAGTTTTTGTTTTTGCCGTGGAAAAATGCCCATCCTTTAGATTTTATTTTTCTGATAATTTTAGTATATAGAAACTCTTTATTCCGAATAGATTTGAATTCCCTTTTATCGTTTTAGTTTCCTAGTTTTAAAAATAGGAAAGGAATCACTTTTATTTGGAAACTCCTGCTGGCCCATTAAGACCTTTCCTTTTCTTTGGCCCAACAAGATCTTCTTCCTCCTCTGCCTCTCCCTCACGTTAGAGGAGCTTTCCTTCCATGGACACAGAAATCCCCACCTCCGGGATTCGCGAAGCTCTTTCCCTCCCAGCACCTCCCGTCGCCTCTATAAGAACCCCATGGCCTCCTCGTTCCATACCCGTTGAAACCGCCGCCTCTCCACACCTCCTCCTCCCCCTGCACCTCGCCGGAGTCGGCCACCACAGAACTCACCGGAGCCCCACCCCATCGCCCCTGCACTCCCTGCCCTCCCTCCCGCGCATCCCCACCACTTCGGCCCCTCCTCCGGCGCCCCACCCCACCCCACCCCTCGCCCTCCAGCCTCGCACGGAGCTGCTGCTCCTCCACCTCGTCCCGACCAGGAGATCTTTGCCAGGAAACTCCACCCCGTCCCCCCCCTGCAGGCCCCCCTCCCTGCCGAACCTTCCCTGGAGCCTCGCCGGCCCCTCCCCCGCGGGAGATCGACCCCACCCCGCCGGAGTGCCCTCTTCCCCCTCCGGCGCAGCTCCCCATCGCCGGAGCAGCCACTGCTGCATTCATCCACAGTAAGACTCGTCCTCCTCCTATTTTTTTAGTTTGCCTATTAGATCAGGATCTATGGTGTAGATTACATAGGGGCATACCTTTTCAGTTTTCTTAAAAAACCGGTCCATCAGTTAAGTGAACCGAAGCATTTTCTTATAATTCGGCCATCCGCTGTTTAGCCTATACAACGCACACCCATCAGCCAATCAGAAGCCGCCTCATGGTTTCCCTGTTTGTTTTATTTTTCAGATTTAGTTCCAAAAACAGAAAAGTTCCAATCTTGTTTAGCCCATAACTTTTGATCCATAAGTCCAATAGAGTTGATTCTTTTTCCAGTAGCTCAGAAATGTTCTGTAGTTTATAAAAACATATAATTTGTCTATGTTTGAAATTTTCAAATTTGAGTTAGATCAGATTTAGTTTAAACCTTGTTTTGCCTATTCCAGGAGTTTAAAAATAGATTTTAATTTGATTCCTTTTGCTACTAATCACTAGTTATCTCATGTATCAGTGGTAAATATTTCAGATTTATTTGAGTATTTTAGCTCATGGTTTCTTGTGAAACAATTTCTGTTTCACCTCTTTTAGGACTATGGCTATTTCTTTTTCTGTAAATTGTTTTAAATTATTTTTTCTTTTATATTTCAGAAAGATTATGTTTTGTTT
>NC_058520.1:260321075-260328575 GCF_904849725.1 Hordeum vulgare subsp. vulgare
TTGATCTCATTCCTGCACCTTCACTTTACTACACACTTAGGACCTTTTTATTAAACCTTAGTACGTTGTTATTTTGCACCAAGACATACTTTGTTCTTATGTTCTCTTGGTTCTTCCTTTTTGGCATGAATGTTTATTGAATGCTATTTGTTTACGATAGATTGCTCGGAGTGTGGCGAGTAGAATTATCAGAATTATGAGAGCGACTATCTTCATCAAGTAATACCAGGCAAGTCATTTGATCATGTATCACCTATGTTTTATGCATCGTAGTTCTACCATCCTATGCCCAGTTGCATGCTGAGTAGGTACTTGGAAATTATGGTTACATATTGTAGTATCATGTGGTAGGCACCCAACAACCCCGTTACTTGGCCCGGGACGACAAATTTCATATTGCTATGCTTGAGTAGATGGGATTCTGGTTGAGAGTTTATCACGAGTGATGCGAGACTACTTTAATAACCAAGACCGGTTAAGTCAAGACTTTTCAAGACCTCGTGATGCAATGCAACTCTGGGTGAAGGACGGTTGATCGGCTCCCTGGAGAAACCAGTGGATGACCCGGGATGCTGGAAACGGCCATGACATCCTGTGGAAAGCTTCACCCAGGCTCAAAGAGACGGACGGATATTTTCAAGACCCAAGGCTTACCTGCACAGCCACAAGTCATTATGGGCTCTGGCTTGGTTGGACAACGCGGCGACTCTGGACAGGCGGTGCTAGCAGAGGTAGAAGAACGGTAGGAATGGATGGGCACCGACAGGGATTCAGAGGGACCCGTTGAAAGAACATGTTTTGATCATCCGGTCTTCAAACACCCTGAAGTGCGAGGACATACACGGAGGCGATCAAAGCTTGTGGGGAACGTGTGCAAAACTCTGCAGAGTACTCAAACCTAATCGATTAGCCGTGTCCACGGTCATGGACAACTTGAGCCAAAGGAACTGAAGTTATCTGAAATTCTCAACACAAATAACAATATTGATGTGGGTATTATTGACAACATGGGTACGAGAATTGGTTGGTGGAACCATCTCGTTAACAACCAACAATGTAGTAACATTTTGCTTTTAGCCCTCTCTTGATGTAGGAGAAAACTTGCTTTTCGCTAAAAACTTATAGCCCCACCTGCCATATATGCATATAGTATAGATGATTACTTTTCACCCCTGTCTTATGTGACTTGCCGGCATATTCAATATGCTGACCTACACGGCTGTAATGTCTTATGTTGCAGATATTTTTCTTCGACGAGTAAGAGTACGATTCAGGGTTACGGTCTACACTCAACTTGCCGTTGGTGTTTATTGGGACTCCACTCCCTTGACTGCTTCCGCTGAGATATTTAAGGTATATATCAGTTTAACGCTATTTACATGTGATTGCACTTTGATATATACATTGATGTACTGTGCGTGCCAGCATACTGATCCAGGGATGGCACAGAAACACAGAGGCATGACTCGTCTTGAGTAGGGTCGCTACAAAAAAGGTATCAGAGCACATGTTGACTGTAGGACGTGACCCTAGAAACTGGAAACTTCCTAGGATAGGATCTCTCAAAAATCTTATTTTCAAGAACACCTTTCACTTCTCATCTCTTCTGATTTCATCAAATGTTCTCTCTCACCACAAATAGTTATACAATCCCCTTACCCCTTTGACCTCATGAAGAATCAACGGAGTTCTACTTCAAAGTAAAGATGATTTCATCATGCAATTGAAGCTACACAAATTGAAGACTCTCAAGACCCGAAGAACTCGAAGACCCTGAAGCGTTCGAATATTTATATGACCATTAGAAGTCCAAACCCTAATTATATACCCACGTTAGTTATGATGATTTGTGAGCCGTCATTGGTGTGTGTTTTCCGACGGCCACAACTAAAACCTATTCTCAAAAATATTGTTTGTATTGTGTGTATCTCCCTCCCTCTCTTACCCGTCTCATCCCCAAAACCTCAACCCTACCAGATGGAGTATGAAGCTGGACTTGTAGTCTCTGGACCAATGACCCAGCTGGAGGCTGAAATATGGATTCAGAACATGGAGAACCACTTCGGGAGCAACTTGATCTCAAGGAAGTATGAAGTGGAACACGCTCTCCAGTACTTTACCCAGAGTGCTGCAATCTGGTGGAAAATGCATCATGCCATACAAGGATTTAGTGGAGCAGAAACCTGGGACGAATTCAAGAAGACTTTGTTAAGATCCCGACTTATTCAGAAGTACTATGAAAATCTGAAGGAAAAGACTTGTGCATGCAAGATCTATGGAGAAATAGGACACACCCACGAGGAACACAAGGATGGATGCACTCATTGTGAAGAAAATCACCCAGCTGAGGAATGCCCAACTAGTCTGGTGACTTGTTCCTTGTGTGAAGGAACCACCCACTAGCCAGCGGCGTGTCACATTTACCCCAAGTATGCCTGAAACCCACAGACCCCGGGACTAACAAGGATCAAGTACTATCTTTTTGGAGAAGGAAACTTGTATCATCAAACGTTTTCTTAGGAGCATACGACAACCTGAGAGTGGTGAAGAAACGATAGATGTTTTGTTCAGCTCGCAGAACCAATGGTTTATCCGAACTTCGTTCGTGGACAAGAGAAATTCTACAATGCTTGTGAGGATGTCCAAGTGTTAGAATACGAGATTCACTAAGCCTTATACAAGGTAATGATTTCAGTGCGACATGGCTTGGCCACCATGATGACTTACTATTGTCATTCTGTTGCTATTCGGAATCGTAAATCTAAGAGACTTACCCATAGTGAGAGAGGACGTCCTTTGAAGCTTTTGTTTGAGCCTTAGAATGGTATAATGAAAGCCCATGTACATGGCACTTGTTGTCACGCGTAGGAAATTTTACGGTGAGGATGAACCCAAGACCCTTCTCTCTGCACGATAACCACAAATGGTAGACCACCATGAGAATCATCGATAGGTTATTTAGAATGGTCACGAGGCTTGTCAGTTAAGAAGACCCAGTGACGGAAGAATCTTATATCAACAGAAGAACCCTCGATTTTGATGGAAACATTATGAATATAATGGAAGAACTTCACCAAAGAAGTTACCATGAAGAGTGTGACGAGCGAGATGCCAAGACCCCATAGGATTGTTAAAAATATGAGCGACCAGTAACTCTCACTTTAAGTGTGGTAGCACCCCACTTTGCAGGAGACTAGATTTGTTAGAAGACCCCCCAAACCATAACCTTTTCTTTCTAGCCTCTTCGAATCTCGAGGACGAGATTCATTTTAAGTGTGGTAGTTTATAACATCCCAAAATTAAAAATTTTGGAATGTTAATATAATTATTAGATTGATTGTTTGTTTGTTTGAGTGATTGAAACTTGAGTGGAATTTGAAACTTCTCAAAAGAATGAGAGGGAATAAAATGACTTTCCCAAAATTTTCTATGTTGAATCCCTTTTCAATTTTGAGTTTGAATATTTTCAAAACCTTTGATTAAAAAAAAATCAAACGAGAGGAGGAAAATGACCCTCCAAAATCAGAGACAATGTCTTGATTCAAATTTTAAGTATTTGCAATTTATTTGAAATTCAAATTCCTTTTCATTTTAAAGTTATTGCAAAAAAATAATTTTTTTTAAAAAAGTATTTTTTTGGTGTTGAAAATATGTTCATGTTTTAGAAAATTTTATTCTGAAAATTTTGATATATAATATGTCTATATAAAATGTTCTCTCTTTTTCATTTATACGTTTTCTTTTTTTTTAAAAAAAATTGTTCGTTCGCAAAAAAAAAACAAATTTGAAAAAAAAAGCTCATGATCCAACCAGCATGTGTGCGTCCGCTGTGTGCGCGGTCGGCCGATTCCTTTGGCCCATGAGACACCTTTGTCCCTCTTTTTTTCCTATTTTCCCTACACTACGTATATGTTTAGTCCCACATTGCCTATCTATGGACCATTAGACCTCCCTTCCACCTATAAGTATAGGCCCATAGGAGCATTCAAAAATCATCTATTTCGGGTTAAATTAATCTTTTGGTTTAACTAGATTTATTAAATAAAAATATTATTTTCTCTTCTGCGGGATTTCTCGAAGTCGTCTGCTCATTGGAATTAATTCTTACTCTGCATTTTAAAGGTATTTCTCTTCGTATTTTTTTATACTCCCCTAGTTTATTATTTCTAAACTAGTATTCCTACACTAGTATACGGTTGAGTAATTAGATATATTATTTAGTCTTCGTATTTACACATTAGTACTATAATTCTTTTAGACATAGCACTTTTCTTCCGTAAAACAGCTTGGCCCTGATTTTTCAAATAGCCATAACTTTCTACTCGTTTATCCGAATTAGATGAAACCAACGCCTAGAGTTTCGTCTTGATCCCACCTATCCGATGAACCTATCATATCAACTTTTTTAAAATTTTCAAATTTCGAAATTTGTTCATATTCATATTCAAACTTCTTCTGGTCATATCTTTTTATCCGTAGCTCCGTTTTAGATGAATTCAATTGCGTTGGATTCGTATCAAAGTAATCTTTCCGTTTATACCATTAGTTTTAACTTTTCAACTTATAATTTTGATCAAATCAGATTTATCTATTAGTGCCCAAAAGTGTTCACATCGTTTTAAGCCGATTCAATGTTATATTAAAGTATTTGTATCTTTTGATCCGATAGTTCAAATCTAGTAATTCTTTTTTCTACACGCCCATATTGATCTCCTATATCCAGTAGCATCATTAGTTTCGACCTTTGAACCTTACAAATTTGAGCGATTCAAATTTGTATTCGAACATCCATTTGATCTTATCTTGCAAGTCGTACCACCTTTTCAATTGATTCCTTTTACCCCTAAACACTCATGTCATATATTTTTGTACGTAACCATCGTACTTCAGTTCAACTTCTCTTGACCTTTTGAATGCAAATTCAATTCATACTTCAATTCGCTATAACCTGCGTTGTAGTGCTCCATTTCAAGAAATTCTTTCTACAAATAAATTCTGATGTCTTATACTATTTGTCAAACAACATTCATGTTGTTCTCCCAATATTATTGACCATCTCCCATACTTTATGCAAGTCGAGCTTATATAGCAATAGTTCATCGTCCATTACCTCTTTTGATCTCATTCCTGCACCTTCACTTTACAACACACTTAGGACCTTTTTATTAAACCTTAGTACGTTGTTATTTTGCACCAAGACATGATTTGTTCTTTTGTTCTCTTGGTTCTTCCTTTTTGGCATGAATGTTTATTGAATGCTATTTGTTTACGATAGATTGCTCGGAGTGTGGCGAGTAGAATTATCAGAATTATGAGAGCGACTATCTTCATCAAGTAATACCAGGCAAGTCATTTGATCATGTATCACCTATGTTTTATGCACCGTAGTTCTACCATCCTATGCCCAATTGCATGCTGAGTAGGTACTTGGAAATTATGGTTACATATTGTAGTATCATGTGGTAGGCACCCAACAACCCCGTTACTTGGCCCGGGACGACAAATTTCATATTGCTATGCTTGAGTAGACGGGATTCTGGTTGAGAGTTTATCACGAGTGATGCGAGACTACTTTAATAACCAAGACCGGTTAAGTCAAGACTTTTCAAGACCTCGTGATGCAATGCAACTCTGGGTGAAGGACGGTTGATCGGCTCCCTGGAGAAACCAGAGGATGACCCGGGATGCTGGAAACGGCCATGACATCCTGTGGAAAGCTTCACCCAGGCTTAAAGAGACGGATGGATATTTTCAAGACCCAAGGCTTACCTGCACAGCCACAAGTCATTATGGGCTCTGGCTTGGTTGGACAACGCGGCGCCTCTGGACAGGCGGTGCTAGCAGAGGTAGAAGAACGGTAGGAATGGATGGGCACCGACAGGGATTCAGAGGGACCCGTTGAAAGACCATGTTTTGATCATCCGGTATTCAAACACCCTGAAGTGCGAGGACATACACGGAGGCGATCAAATCTTGTGGGGAACGTGTGCAAAACTCTGCAGAGTACTCAAACCTAATCGATTAGCCGTGTCCACGGTCATGGACAACTTGAACCAAAGGAAATGAAGTTATCTGGATTTCTCAACACCATTATATATATTTGATGGGGGTAATTATTGACAACTCGGGTACGAGAACTGGTTGGCGGAACCATCCCGTTAACAACCAACCTTTGTAGTCACATTTTGCTTTTAGCCCTCTCTTGATGTAGGAGAAAACTTGCTTTTCGCTAAAAACCTCTAACCCCACCTGCCATATATGCATATAGTATAGATGATTACTTTTCACCCCTCTCTTATGTGACTTGCTGGCATATTCAATATGCTGACCTACACGGCTGCAACGTCTTATGTTGTAGATATTTTTCTTCGACGAGTAAGAGTACGATTCAGGGTTACGGTCTACACTCAACTTGTCGTTGGTGTTTATTGGGACTCCACTCCCTTGACTGCTTCCGCTGAGATATTTAAGGTATATATCAGTTTTACGCTATTTACATGTGATTGCACTTTGATATATACATTGATGTACTGTGTGTGCGAGCATACTGATCCAGGGATGGCACAGAAACACAGAGGCTTGACTCGTCTTGAGTCGGGTTGCTACATGCATATATGAGAGGGGAAAAAATAATCATCTATACTATATGCATATATGGCAGGTGGTGTTGTAAGTTTTTTTTAGCGTAAAGCAAATTTTCTCCTACAACTAGAGGTTTCAATAATTACCCTCATCAAATATATTTAATGGTGTTGAGAATTCCAGATAACTTCAGTTCCTTTGGCTCAAGTTGTCCATGACCGTGGACACGGCTAATCGATTAGGTTTGAGTACTGTGCATAGTTTTGCACACGTTCCCCACAAGATTTGATCGCCTCCGAGTATGTCCTCGCACTTCAGGGTGTTTGAAGACCGGATGATCAAAACATGGTCTTTCAACGGGTCCCTCTGAATCCCTGTCGGTGCCCATCCAATTCTACCGTTCTTCTACATCTGCTAGTACCGCCTTTCCAGACTCGCCGCGTTGTCCAACCAAGCCAGAGCCTATAATGACTTGTGGCTGTGCAGGTAAGCCTTGGGTCTTGAAAATATCCGTCCGTCTCTTTGAGCCTGGGTGAAGCTTTCCGCAGGATGTCATGGCCTCTCCAGCATCCCGGGTCATCCACTTGGTTCTCTAGGGAGCCGATCAACCGTCCTTCACCCAGAGTTGCATTGCGTCCGAGGTCTTGAAAATCTTGTCTTAGCCGGTCTTGATTATTTAATCAACCTCGCATCACTCGTGTTATGCACTCAACCGAAATCCTGTCTACTCAAGCATAGCAATATGAAATTTGTCGTCCCACTTGAAATTTGAAGTATCGGGGTTGTTGTGTGCCTACCACATGATACTACAATCTATACTAAAATTTCCAACTACCTAAGCAGCATGCAATTGGGCATAGGATGGTAGAACTACGATGCATAAAACATAGGTGATAGTATGATCAAAGTGACTTGCCT
>NC_058520.1:260333575-260338575 GCF_904849725.1 Hordeum vulgare subsp. vulgare
GGGAGGGAAACTTCCTGGAAAGCTTTTGCCATGTCCACACAAGGAAGCTCATGAGGAGGAAGAAGAAGGTGGGATTGGGGCAGATTGGTTTCCTAACGTGGCCCAAGTACATTCCTAAAATAAGAGATCTCTTTCCCTTTTTATTAAAACAGGAATTAATACGATTAAAAGGAAATAGAATATCCTTGGAATATAGAGGTATAATATATTATAATTTTCAGAAAAATAAATCCAAAAAGATGGGCATTTTCCAGTACCAAAATAAATACTTCAAAACAAATGTTTTTTAGAAAATCCCGAAATGCTTTATTTCTTTTTGGCAATTAATTTCTCCATATAACTTGGGTCTTCTCGGCTCAAAATATTTCAGAAATGCCTCACATTTTGGAGGGTCATTTTCCTCCGCTCTTTCTTGCATGCAAGAATTTTGTCGGGGCATTTTCTCGAGGAAGAAAAATATAGAAGCAAGGGCAAATTTTTTGAAAGGATTCAAATGCAAACTCCGTTCAAATTCGTTATAGTTGAAGAAGTCATGTGATCTTCTCTCTTTGCTTTTAAAAGATTGAATTTGAATTCATCGCAGATGGGGAAAGTCATTTTATTCCCTCTCATTCAAAAGTTTTGAGAAGTTTTCAAATTTCACTCAAGCTTTCAATCACTCAAGCAAACAAACAAACGATCTAATAATTATTCTAACATTCCAAAATTTGGGATGTTAAAAACCTACCACACTTAAAATGAATCTCGTCCTCGAGATTCGAAGAGGCTAGAAAGAAAGGTTAGGGTTTGGGGGTCTTCTAACAAATCCAACTTCCGGCAAAGTGGGATGCTACCACACTTAAAATGAGAGATACTGGTCCCTTAAGATTTTAACAATCCTCTGGGGTTTTGGCATCTGACTCCTCACAGTCTTCATACTAACTCCTCTGGTGAAGCTCTTTCGATATATTCATAACATTTCCATCAAAATCGAGGGTTCTTCTGTTGATATGAGCTTCTTCCGTTACTGGGCCTTCTTAACTGACAGTCTCGTGGTCAATTCTAAATAACATATCGATGGTTCTCATGGTGGTCTACCATTTGTGGTTATCCTGCAGAGAGAGGGGTCTTGGTTTCATCCGCACCGTAAAATTTCCTACGCGGGACAACAAGTGCCATGTACATGGGCTTTTCTTATACCATTCTAAGGCTTAAACAAAAGCTTCAAAGAACGTCTTCTCTCTATATGGGTAAGTCTCTTAGATTTACCATTCCGAATAGCAAGAGAATGATAATAGTGAGTCGTCATGGTGGCCAAGCCATGTCGCACTGAAATCATTACCTTGTATAAGGCTTACTAAATGTTGTATTCTAACACTTGGGCATCCTCACAAGCATTGCAGAATTTCTCTTGTCCACGAACGAAGTTCGGATAATCCATTGGTTCTGCAAGCTGAACAAAACATCTATCGTATCTTCACAACTCTCTGGCTTTCGTATGCTCCTAAGAAAACGTTTGTTGATCCATCATAGCTTCTTCCAAGTTTTTCCTCCAAAAAGGTAGTACTTGATCCTTATTAGTCCCGGGGTCTGTGGGTTTCAGGCATACTTGGAATTACTCCGCCTTTAAATTTCCATAGTGTTTCAATCCATCATATTCTTGGGGTAACCATCATATAATAATAATCCTTCGACTTATTTTTGGTACACACTCCATTATGTGGGATACTTTCCATTGGTGTGTTTACCATAAAAAGGTATTGGTTCATCCATAAATCATATTCATTTCATAATCAATCCTTTATTACATCCTTAATTTCTTATCAAAAACTCCAATTCAAAGGTACTCTATTACAAATGCTGCCATCTACATTGTTCGGTATGGTCGAGCATTTCTGCCAACATTATTCATTCGTCTCCCTTGGGGATACTTTAGTTCCATTGGAACTTTCCAATGTGCTCCTTGAAATCATCCATCTTTTGCTTCATCATGGTGGTCATGAGTTTCATCTCCATCATCTCCGCATGCACTTCACTCAGGTATTCCTGGGTATGACGGAGTCTTTCTTCAAGTATCTCTCCAATCTGACGTATGGCTTCCATGGCAGCTTCACGAACAGCATCAAAGAAGGTTGCTCGTGGTACACGTGAAATGAAAAAGTATTGCCCCATAGTCTTTGGACAAACTCCTTTCACATGGTGGAGGTGTACTTCCACATACCAAAGTTCTACTCCACTTTCCATGAATGGTAGCCTTTGTAGACTGCATCTCCTTCAAGATGAATGTGCTTCATCATGTCCTTCAGGATTTTTGGGTAATCATGGTCACTGGTCAGGGTCATGATCGTTTCTGGGCCCTTGAGGAATGACTCGTGGAGAGTCGTCATGTGCAGATGTCAGTAAATAGGTACTCAGGGGATTGTATGTGTCTCCTTGGTAGTTATGGTACATTCCTACTCAGTGGATCCTGTGGGGTTTATTCATTACTACCACACTTAAATGAATTATACTCATGCTTGCATAGACCATATTTTCTCATATCCTCATAATGTTGAGAGATTTTTGCTTGTAGAGAAACAACGCATACATTTTCAACATAGGTAATCATGAGACAATAAATTCCATTTATTCATGATGTTATTACAATCTCAGGGACTTCTGTTACAAAAATTTCACTCCATGATCTCATGAAAAAACAAGTGTTCTTCAGATTACACTAATTGCCGAGGTCAAAACTTAACTACTCCTTTTTAGCTTTCTTCCTTTGTGGACAATCGCTAGCAAAATGTCCTGCTTCCTTGCAATGAAAGCAAATGAGTTCTCACAAGTCTCGAGGTTTCTTAGCGTTTGCCTTTGCTCCTTGGGTTTCCGGCTTCCTTCCTGAGCACATATATTTGTGGTGGCCAAATTCCATGCACTTGTAACATCTGACATGACTCAGGTCTATATCTACAGAGATTTTTCTCTTCCGAGGGTACTTTTTCTTCTTTCCGGACTCCTTCATTTTGGCCAGTTCTTCTATTTCAAATGGATCAAACTCCACTTTTTCCGTCGGGAAGTTTCCCAGATACTCTTGGCTTCTCTTCGTGCAGTCCTATGAATAATGTCCTTCTTCTCCACATGAGTAGCATGCATTGGAGAAAAATCTGGTCAGACCTTGTCCATCAGGGTCTTCTATATTTTCAATCATCACAGGTTTTTCTAGAATCTTCTTCTTGAGGGTTTCCTACACTTCATCTTTATGCTGCTTGACAACTGGTTGCACCTTGGGGTAAATGTGACACTGAGCTGGGTAGTGGGTGGTTCCTTCACAAAGGAAACAAGTCGCCTGACTACTTGGGCACTCCTCAGCTGGGTGATTTTCTTCACAATGAGTGCATCCATCCTTGTGTTCTTCCTGGGAGAGTCCTATTTCTCCACAGATGCTGCATACACAAGTCTTCTCCTTCGGATTATCATAGAACTTCTGAATAAGACGGGATCTTAACAGGGTGTTCTTGAATTCGTCCCAAGATTCTGCTCCACTAAATCCTTGTATGGCATGGTGCATTTTCCACCAGATTGCAGCACTTTGGGTAAAGTACCGAAGAGCGTGTTCCACTTCATATTTCCTTGAGATCAAGTTTCTCCCGAAGTGGTTCTCCATGTTCTGAATCCATATCTCAGCTTCCAGCTGGGTCATTGGTCCAGAGACTACAAGTCCAGCTTCATACTCCATCTGGTAGGGTTGAGGTTTTGGGGATGAGACGGGTAAGAGAGAGTGAGGAAGATACACACAGTACAAACAATATTTTTGATAATAGGTTTTATTTGTGGCCGTCGGAAAACACACACCAATGACGGCTCACAAATCATCGTATCTAACGTGAGTATATAAAAGGGGTTTGGACTTCTAATGCTCATATAATTATTCGAACACTTCACGGTCTTCTAGTTCTTCGGGTCTTGAGAGTCTTTTGTTGGTGTAGCTTCAATTCTTCAAACGCGTTGTGAAATCCTCTTTACTTTGAGGTAGAACTCCGTTGATTCTTCAAGAGGTCGAAGGGGTAAGGGGATTGTATAACTAGTGGAGGTGAGAGAGAATATTTGATGAAATCAGAAGAGATGAGAAGTAAAAGGTGTTGTTGAAAATAAAATTTTTGAGAGATCCTTTCCTAAGAAATTTCCAGTTTCTAGGGTCACGTACTACAGTCAACATGTGCTCTGATACCATTTCTGTAGCGACCCGACTCAAAACGAGTCAAGCCTCTATGTATCTGTGCCATCCCTGGATCAGTATGCTGGCACACACAGTACATCAATGTATATATCAATGTGCAATCACATGTAAATAGCGTAAAACTGATATAAACCTTAAATATTTCAGCAAAAACAGTCAAGGGAGTGGAGTCCCAATAAACACCAACGGCAAGTTGAGTGTAGACCGTAACCCTGAATCGTACTCTTACTCGTCGAAGAAAAATATCTGCAACATAAGACGTTGCAGCCGTGTAGGTCAGCATATTGAATATGCCGGCAAGTCACATAAGAGAGGGGTGAAAAGTAATCATCTATACTATATGCATATATGGCATGTGGGGCTATAAGTTTTTAGCGAAAAGCAAGTTTTCTCCTACATCAAGAGAGGGCTAAAAGCAAAATGTTACTACATTGTAGGTTGTTAACGAGATGGTTCCGCCAACCAATTCTCGTACCCGAGTTGTCAATAATTCCCACATCATTATTATTATTTGTGTTGAGAATTTCAGATAAATTCAGTTCCTTTGGCTCAAGTTGTCCATGACCGTGGACACGGCTAATCGATTAGGTTTGAGTACTCTGTAGAGTTTTGCACACGTTCCCCACAAGATTTGATCGCCTCCGTGTATGTCCTCGCACTTCAGGGTGTTTGAAGACCGGATGATCAAAACATGGTCTTTCAACGGGTCCCTCTGAATCCCTGTCGGTGCCCATCCAATCCTACCGTTCTTCTACATCTGCTAGCACCGCCTGTCCAGAGTCGCCGCATTGTCCAACAAGGC
>NC_058520.1:260358575-260378575 GCF_904849725.1 Hordeum vulgare subsp. vulgare
TTTTGCCTATTCCAGGAGTTTAAAAAATGATTTTGAGTTGATTCTTTTTGCTATTGCTTCCTAGTGATAAATCTTACTGTGGTAGAAGTTTCAAAAAATTTAAAGTATTTTTACTGGTGTTTTCAACAGAAACAAGTTTCTGCCATACCGGCGCGTGATGAATTCTTTTACGTAGGCTTTAGCAAATACTTACTAGCGATGTTATTTTTACTTGTGGCTTGATTGAAGTGCTTATGGTGTGCTTTGTGTTTGTATCGGTAGATCATCCGGAGTGCGAAGCGTGTTACTTAGAAGCGCTCGAGCAAGACAACTATCATCAAGGAAAGTCATTTTGATCATTTTATTTTTTTTCCTATGTTTTCGATGCATGGTAGATCACCTTCCTTGCCCAATTGCATGCTGCCTAGGTACTTGGAAACCTTAGCATAAGTTGTAGTATCATGTGGTAGCCACACAACAACCCCGATACTTGGCCCCGGGACGACAATTTCTTACTGCTATGCTTGAGTAGACGGGTCATCGGTTGAGTGTATACCACGAGTGATGCGAGGTTGATTTAATAATCAAGACCGGTTAAGACAAGATTTTCAAGACCTCGGACGCAATGCAACTCTGGGTGAAGGACGGTTTATCGGCTCCATGGAGAACCCAGTGGATGCCCGGGATGCTGGAGAGGCCATGTCATCCTACGGAAAGCTTCACCCAGGCTCGAAGAGACGGACGGAGACTTCAAGACTCAAGGCTTACCTACACAGCCACAAGTCATTATGGGCTCTGGCTTGGTTGGGCAACGCGGCGACACTGGACAGGCGGTGCTAGCAGATGTAGAAGAACGGTAGGAATGGATGGGCACCGACAGGGATTCAGAGGGACCCGTTGAAAGACCATGTTTTGATCATCCCGTTTTCAAACACCCTGAAGTGCGAGGACAAAACCCGGAGGCAATCAAATCTTGTGGGGAACATGTGCAAACCTCTGCAGAGTGCCCAACCTAATCGATTAGCCGTGTCCACGGTCATGGACAACTTGAGCCGAAGGCATTGAATTTCCCCTGTACTCTCGACACAACTTAATAATGATGTGGGTGTTAACAACTATTCGGGTACGAGAATTGGTTGGCGGAACCATCTCGTTAACAACAAACATTGTAGTAATATTTTGCTTTCAACCCCTCTTGTTGTAGGATAAAACTGGCTTTATGCAAAACTTAGCCCCACCGGCCAAATATGCATGTAGAGATAGTTGATATTTATTTTTACTCCTCTCTTTGATGACTTGCCGACATATTCAATATGCTGACCTACACGGATGCAACGTATCATGTTGCAAAGTACTTTTCCGACCAGGAGTGAGGCTACGATCTACGCTCAGCGACATGCCCTTGGAGTCGGATGGACTCGTCTACCTGATGCTTCCGCTAGTCTTCGTTAGATATCTCATGAGATGGCCTTCAGCCACTTTATTGTAATAAAGTACTCTTTATGAGATTTCGATTAATAAAGCTGTGTGATTGAACTCTTGAATATATACATTATGTACTGTGTGTGTACCAGCCTGATCTTGGGATGGTACGGAAACACAAGAGGCTTGACCCGTCTTGAGTCGGGTCGCTACAGAAATGGTATTCAGAGCACACGCTGACCTTAGGACGTAACCTCTAGGAATGGAAAAGCCTTAGGAAGAAAACTATTTTCTCGTATGTCTATAAATCCTGTATTTCCTCTTTTGATCATTTCTGACTTCTCTCCGATTTTCCAATGTTTAGATGGCCACCTTCATCCCTGTTAAGTTCACGGAGTTTTTGCCAGCCCGACGCCACTATGCCATTCGGAAAGGAGCTGGTGCAGATCACCAAGGACTTGAGGATTGCTCTGCCGACTATCACAGGGAAGCCAACTTCGTCTTACCCGGAGGATTCACGCTACAGGATCGAGGTGCATATTCCCGGAAGGACATTCCATCCGCGCACTGAGCCGATGGATTTCAAGTTCATCGCACCCAACTGGATTCTCGAAAGGGACATGGCGATCCATTGTGCCCTCGTACGTATCAAGGAAGAATACAAAGGCTGCCCTATTTCTCCAGACCTATTCACCGTATCCCACAGAAACGAAGACGGAGAAATCATCTCAAGCAAGACCAAGGACGCTCTCTTGTCTTATGCTCAAACCTTGGAGAACTACAGCGGGATTCTGGAGCATCATGTGATCAAGGACGCGAGGAAGATCAAGCAACTGTCACTCCGCGAGCTTGAACTAGAAGAAGCAGCCCGGGAAGCCCACTATGAACATGAACTGGAGGTGAAGGACTTTCTGGAGCGGATCGAGAAGCTGAAGAATCGAGTTGCATACCTGGAGGAGGAGCTGGACATGGGCGAGAACCTTCATCCCGAAGGAGACGTAGCCCCCTTGATCAGCAACGACGAGGACTATGAAGAAAGCTCCACCGAAGGACCCGTCACCATGCTTTTCTGAGGAGGACACTTAGACTAGACCACCAAATTTACTTTATCGTTATACGTTTTAGGCCGATGATTAGGATTATCAAATTTTGTATCCTCGTGTGAACCTTTGTGATTATATTGAATAAAATGTGTGGTGTGATACTTGTGTGTTGCATTCATATGGGTAGTGTAACTCCTCTTAGACCATTGTTCTCTGCTAATCTCACCCCTCCACAAACATCAGATGCGTCCGAGACGTGCCCCTGAGTCCAACTTTCCACCGGAAGTCACCCAGTTGATCCAGCAACAAAACACCCTGATGCAGCTGATCATCCAGAACCAGAACAATAACAACAACCATCATCCACCCCAGGCCGACAATCTCACCCGTTTCTTGAGGTTGAACCCTCCAACTTTCTCCAACAGTATTGAACCCATTGTGGCAGATGATTGGCTCCGCAAGATGGAGCGTGAGCTTATCACTGCTGGTTGTACTGAAGCCGAGAAGGTGCGTTTTGCCGCACATCAACTTGAAGGCCCTGCAGCTGCTTGGTGGGAGAACTACACCACCACTTATCCCATTGCTGGAGTCACTTGGGAATAATTCAAGCAAGCCTTCCGCACCGCACATGTCTCAGCTGGTGAAATGAGTCTGAAGAAGCGTGAGTTTCGCAACTTACGCCAAGGGAATCGCTCTGTGGCCCAGTACGTCGATGAATTCAGCATGCTCGCCCGTTATGCACCTGGAGATGTGGCCGATGATGCGGCCAAGCAGGAAAAGTTCTTGGAAGGACTAAATGATGAGCTGAGCATTCAGTTGACTGTAGCCACCTTCAACAACTACCAGGAGCTGGTTGATAAGGCCCTCATTTTGGAGGGGAAACACCAGCAGATGGAGAACTGCAAGCGAAAGTATGGGGTTGGAAACTACAACTTCGGCAATCAGCAGAAGCCTCGCTACACCCCCTATTCAGGGAATACCGGGACTGGATCCGGTAAGTTTGGAGGACACGTTCAGCATAACCACCCAGTGCACAAAAATGGAGGCCACAAACATGGAGGAAATGGGAACCACCGCAACAACAACAACTTCAAGAATGGCGGTACTGGCACTCAACAGCATTCAGCTCCAGCTCAGAAGGATCTGACTCACATCACCTTCTTCAAGTGTCAGAAGACGGGACACTATGCCACTGATTGTCCCCAGAACAAGCAGGGAAATGGAAACGGCAATGGCAACTCTGCAGCAAAGAAGCCCAATCCTTTTCCTCGAGCTCAGGTGAACCACATTGATGTTGAAGAGGTCTATGATCACCCCGATACCGTGGTTGGTAAGATTTTGCTAAATTCACGTCCAGTATTGGTACTTTTTGATTCTGGTGCAACACATTCATTCATATCAAGGGTAGTTGTGGAAAAGTATAATTTGCCAATTAGAACCCTCAGCCAGCCTATTAAGGCAGTTCCCCAGGAGGCATGATGACAGCCGAGATAGGATGCCATGCTTTGAGTCTCAACATCGGGAACCATAATTTTCCCACCGACCTCATCGTATTAGAGTCCCAGGGATTGGATGTAATCCTAGGCATTGATTGGTTGGCCAAGTATGAAGGGAATATCGATTGTGCCCTTAAGTCTATTTTGCTCACCACCACCGAGCAGAAGCGGATTAAGTACGTGTCTGAGCGCCCGACACGGAGTAAGCGAGTAAACTCTCTCACGGGAGTAGTCCAGGAGGAAGTACCGATTGTATAGGAGTACCCAGATGTATTTCTGGAGGAATTGCCGGGCATGCCACCCGATAGAGAGATTGAGTTCTTGATTGAGCTATTGCCCAGAACAGCCCCGATATCCAAGAGACCCTATCGGATGCCCGCAAATTACTTGATAGAAATCAAGAAGCAAATTAAGGAGTTATTGGACAAAGGGTATATTCGCCCAAGTTCTTCACCTTGGGGAGCCCCAATGCTCTTGGTTGAAAAGAAGGACAAGTCCTTGAGAATGGTTGTCGATTATCGTGCATTGAACGATGTGACCATCAAGAACAAGTACCCCTTGCCGATGATCAATGATCTGTTAGATCAGTTAGTTGGAGCTCGCGTATTATCAAAGATCGATCTTCGATCCGGGTATCATCAGTTGAAGATTCGTGAACAGGATATACCCAAGACAGCCTTCACCACTCGGTACGGCTTGTATGAGTACACGGTCATGTCATTTGGACTGACTAATGCTCCGACATATTTTATGAATCTGATGAACAAGGTATTTATGGAATACTTGGACAAGTTTGTCGTGGTGTTCATCGATGACATACTGATATTCTCCAAGAACGAAGAGGAACACAAGGAACATCTGCATCTAGTTCTGGAGAAGCTTCGAGAGCATAAGCTTTATGCAATGTTTAGCAAATGTGAGTTTTGGTTGAAGGAAGTCGGATTCCTCGGACACGTCATCTCAGGAGAAGGAAGAGCAGTGGACCCTGCCAAGGTCGCAGCAGTCACCGAATGGGTAGCACCCACTTCAGTCAAGGAGATCCGCAGTTTCCTCGGACTTGCCGGATACTACCGGAGGTTCCTTGAGAATTTCTCAAAGATTGCCAAGCCCATGACAGAGTTGTTGAAGAAGGAATCCAAGTATATTTGGACTGAGGAATGTGAAACTAGTTTCCAAGAGCTGAAGAAACGTCTTGTTACAGCTCCAGTGCTGATATTACCGAACATTCGGAAGGATTTCCAGGTTTACTGTGACGCTTCTTGTCAAGAACTCGGAGGAGTGCTCATGCAAGAAGGCAAAGTTGTAGCCTATGCGTCCAGACAGCTCAGACCTCGTGAGTTGAATTATGCCACACATGACTTCGAACTAGCAGCCGTAGTGCACGCCCTCAAGACCTGGAGACATTTCCTGATCGGAAATAGTTGTGATGTCTACACTGATCACAAGAGCCTGAAGTATATCTTCACGCAGAAGGAGGTGAACCTGAGACAGAGGCGATGGCTAGAGTTGATCAAGGACTATGACATGAGATTGCACTATCACCCAGGCAAGGCAAATGTTGTAGCCGATGCGTTGAGCCGCAAGAGTTATGTGAACACGCTCACAACTGGAGGATTACCCGAGGAGTTAGTCGATGACCTCCGAGAGCTCAAATTGGAGATAGTTCCAAGAGGATTTGTTGCCACACTAGAAATTCAGTCCACCTTGACAGAAAAGATCCGCGAAGCACAGAAATCAGACAAGGAGATAGCTGAGATTAAGCAGAAAATGGAAGACAGGAAGGCTAAAGGTTTTCGTGAGGATGAACACGGAACTTTATGGTTTGAGGATCGCATCTATGTGCCCAATGATCCCGAACTCAGGAAGTTGATACTTCAGGAGGCCCATGATTCCCCGTACTCGATACACCCCGGCAACACCAAGATGTATCTGGATCTGAAAGAAAATTTCTGGTGGACAGGATTGAAGAAAGACATTGCCGAGTTCGTAGCAATATGCGATGTTTGTCAGCGAGTAAAAGCCGAGCATCAGAAGCCAGCAGGTTTGCTCCAACCTCTGCCGATACCCGAGTGGAAATGGGAAAAGCTTGGTATGGACTTCATCACAGGATTAACTCGGACCCGTTCTAGCTATGATTCTATTTGGGTTCTGGTCGATCGTTTGACCAAGGTAGCTCACTTTATTCCGGTGAAGACTACTTAGACGAGTGCCAAGCTAGCCAAGATATATATGACGAGGATCGTATGTCTGCACGGAGTACCGAAGAGCATTGTGTCGCATAGAGGGACTCAGTTCACCTCAAAATTTTGGCACCAACTGCATGAAACCTTGGGAACGAGATTGGAGTTCAGTACAGCTTTTCACCCGCAGACAGATGGACAGACCGAGAGAGTTAATCAGATTCTGGAGGACATGTTGAGAGCTTGCGCACTAGACTATGGGTCTAGTTGGGATGACAATTTACCGTATGCCGATTTCTCATACAACAACAGCTACCAGACCAGTCTGAAGATGGCCCCTTTCGAAGCTCTATACGGAAGGAGGTGCAGAACACCGTTGATATGGGATGGAGTTGGAGACCGACAACTTTTTGCTCCTGACCTTATCCGAGATTCTGAAGAGAAGGTCAAGCTAATTCGTGACCGACTCAAGATAGCTCAGTCCAGGCAGAAGAGTTATGCTGACAGCAAACGCAAGGAAGTAACGTACGAAGTGGGAGACCGAGCATATCTTCGGGTGTCTCCACTTCAAGGAATCAAGAGATTCAGTGTGAAAGGAAAATTAGCACCTCGTTTCATTGGCCCCTACAAAATTCTTGAACGTAGAGGCGAAGTTGCATATAAACTGGAACTGCCGGATAGATTGTCCGGAGTTCATGATGTTTTCCATGTTTCCCTATTGAAGAAATGCCACGCTGAGATGGCCGATGTATCGTTGAGAGATACAGTGCCCCTAGAGGCCATACAGCTTGACAGTGATCTGACGTATGAGGAGAAACCCGTCAGGATTCTCGAGACTGCCAACAGAGTTACCCGCAGCAAGATCATCAAGTTCTAAAGGTGTTGTGGAGCCACCACGCCGAGGAAGAAGCGACGTGGGAACGAGAAGAGGATCTTCGTCGAGACCACCCGCACCTATTTTCTAGCCAACCTGAATCTCGAGTGCGAGATTCATCTTAAGGTGGGTAGGTTTGTAACATCCCAATTTTTCCTAATTGGGAATGTTTTACATTGTAGCTAAGCATCTATGCATGTTGATTGAAATAAAATTTAGTACGTGAATTCTTTCATCTTTTTGATTTGCATTTCCATTTTTCCTCGCACGAGAAATGTCAGGAGAAATACTCTCTTGCACGCAAGAGAGAGAGCGGAGGAAAATGACACTCCAACGTGCGGGCAATTTCTGAAATGTTGGAGCCAAGAAAATCCAAGGATATATTTGCAAAAATATTTGCAAAAAGAAATAAAGCAAATTTGGGAATTTCTGAAAAAAAACATTTTTTTAAAATTTTTTATTTTTGCTTTGGAAAAATGTTATTCGGGTAGAGAATATTTTTCTGATTTTTTTGGTATATAATACCCTATATTAATATTTTGATTTATTTCCTTTTATTTCGATTTTGAGTTTTTGATTCGGAAAGGTTTAAAATAGGAAAGTATTTTTTTTCTTTAGAACCGCCGCCCTGGGCGTTTATTAGTCGTGGGCCGAATCCTTCTGCCCCGGGATCTAAATCCCTTAAAGGCCGGCCACCCGCCCCACTCTCCACCGCCTCCCTCTCTATGGCCAGTGGCCCCCACCTGCCCGAGCCTCCCTCCCCCGTCGGCCATCTCCTACCTCCCCTTCCTTATTCATGCCCGAGGCCGAGCTCCTCCCCAGAACCAGGGATTCCTACCCCGATTTCCTCCCTTCTCCCTTTCCTTTCTACTCCTTCCCCTGGCCTATATAAGAGCCCAGCCCCCGGCCGCCCCGTTCCCACCCCTATCCCGATGAGACGCCGCCCGAGCCACCCCCTGCCGCAGCTGCCGGAGCCCGAACTTCTGCTGCTCTCGGCCGCCTCCCTGGGAGCGCCACCCAAGCCTCCGCCGCTCCACCCGACGCCGCCCCTCGGAGGAGGAGTACCACCGCCGCCTCCCCAACTCTCTACCGCCCCGGAGCCCCCTCCCCCTTGCCGGCGACGTGACCTCGCCGGAGTACCAGCCCCCAGCACGGTAGACTCCCCCCATCTCTCTGTTCTTTTGTTTTTCTTCGTTGCACCGTTGGATCTTAGCTATAGGGTATAGATTAGATCCTTTAGTACCTTTTTGGTTTAGTTTAGAAAGCCAGCGGTTTTTAGTTTCACTTATCATTTAACCAGCGAGTTTGGCTTAGCCTCGGCCATTTGCCCAAAGCATTGCAACAAACGCTCCCTCGGCCTATACCAACCTGCCGCGTGTACCCCTCTGTTAGCTACTAGTTAGTTTTATTTTTTCTGCCTATTTGCAGAAACAGAAAAGTTTCTGTTTTGGTTTGGCCACAAGTTTTTATCCCAAGTCCAATGACATTGATTCTTATTCCAGTAGACTCCAATTTTTCTGTAGTTTTTAAAAACATATAATTTGTCTATGTTTGAAATTTCCAAATATAAGTTAGATCAGATTTAGTTTAAACCTTGTTTTGCCTATTCCAGGAGTTTAAAAAATGATTTTGAGTTGATTCTTTTTGCTACTGCTTCCTAGTGATAAAATCTTACTGTGGTAGACGTTTCAAAATTTTTAAAGTATTTTTACTGGTGTTTTCAACAGAAACATGTTTTAGCCATACCGGCGCGTGATGAATTCTTTTACGTAGGCTTTAGCAAATACTTACTAGCGATGTTATTTTTACTTGTGGCTTGATTGAAGTGCTTATGGTGTGCTTTGTGTTTGTATCGGTAGATCATCCGGAGTGCGAAGCATGTTACTTAGAAGCGCTCGAGCAAGACAACTATCATCAAGGCAAGTCATTTTGATCATGTTATTTTTTTCCTATGTTTTCGATGCATGGTAGATCACCTTCCTTGCCCAATTGCATGCTGCCTAGGTACTTGGAAACCTTAGCATAAGTTGTAGTATCATGTGGTAGGCACACAACAACCCCGATACTTGGCCCCGGGACGATAATTTCTTACTGCTATGCTTGAGTAGACGGGTCATCGGTTGAGTGTATACCACGAGTGATGCGTGGTTGATATAATAATCAAGACCGGTTAAGAAAAGATTTTCAAGACCTCGGACGCAATGCAACTCTGGGTGAAGGACCGTTGATCGGCTCCATGGAGAACCCAGTGGATGCCCGGGATGCTGGAGAGGCCATGTCATCCTGCGGAAAGCTTCACCCAAGCTCGAAGAGACGGACGGAGACTTCAAGACTCAAGGCTTACCTGCATAGCCACAAGTCATTATGGGCTCTGGCTTGGTTGGACAACGCGGCGACTCTGGATAGGCGGTGCTAGCGGATGTAGAAGAACGGTAGGAATGAATGGGCACCGACAGGGATTCAGAGGGACCCGTTGAAAGACCATGTTTTGATTATCCGGTTTTCAAACACCCTGAAATGCGAGGACAAAACCCGGAGGCGATCAAATCTTGTGGGGAACGTGTGCAAAACTCTGCAGAGTGCCCAACCTAATCGATTAGCCGTGTCCACGATCATGGACAACTTGAGCCGAAGGCATTGAATTTCCCCTGAACTCTCGACACAACTTAATAATGATGTGGGTGTTAACAACTATTCGGGTACGAGAATTGGTTGGCGGAACCATCTCGTTAACAACAAACATTGTAGTAATATTTTGTTTCAACCCCTCTTGTTGTAGGATAAAACTGGCTTTATGCAAAACTTAGCCCCACCGGCCAAATATGGATGTAGAGATAGTTGATATTTATTTTTACTCCTCTCTTTGATGACTTGCCGGCATATTCAATATGCTGACCTACACGGCTACAACGTATCATGTTGCAGACTACTTTTCCGACCAGGAGTGAGGCTACGATCTCCGCTCAGCGACATGCCCTTGGAGTCGGATGGACTCCTCTACCTGATGCTTCCGCTAGTCTTCGTTAGATATCTCATGAGATGGCCTTCAGCCACTTTATTGTAATCCTTTATTGTAATAAAGTACTCTTTATGAGATTTCAATTAATAAAGCTGTGTGATTGAACTCTTGAATATATACATTATGTATTGTGTGTTTACCAGCATGATCTTCGGATGGTACGGAAACACCAGAGGCTTGACTCATCTTGAGTCGGGTCGCTACACCAATTCTCGTACCCGAATAGTTGTTAACACCCACATCATTATTAAGTTGTGTCGAGAGTTCAGGGGAATTTCAATGCCTTCGGCTCAAGTTGTCCATGAACGTGGACACGGCTAATCGATTAGGTTGGGCACTCTGCAGAGTTTTGCACACGTTCCCCACAAGATTTGATCGCCTCCGGGTTTCTCCTCGCACTTCAGCGTGTTTGAAGACCGGATGATCAAAACATGGTCTTTCAACGGGTCCCTCCGAATCCCTGTCGGTGCCCATCCATTCCTATTGTTCTTCTACATCTGCTAGCACCGCCTGTCCAGAGTCGCCGCGTTGTCCAACCATGCCAGAGCCCATAATGACTTCTGGCTGTGCAGGTAAGCCTTGAGTCTTGAAGTCTCCGTCCGTCTCTTCGAGCCTGGGTGAAGCTTTCCGCAGGATGTCATGGCCTCTCCAGCATCCCGGGCACCCACTGGGTTCTCCAGGGAGCCGGTCAACCGTCCGTCACCCAGAGTTGCATTGCGTCCGAGGTCTTGAAAATCTTGTCTTAACCGGTCATGATTATTTAATCAACCTCGCATCACTCGTGTTATACACTCAACCGAAAACCCGTCTACTCAAGCATAGCATTAAGAAATTGTCGACCCGGGGCCAAGTATCGGGTTTGTTGTGTGCCTACCACATGATACTACAACTTATACTAAAGTTTCCAAGTACCTAGGCAGCATGCAATTGGGCAAAGAAAGGTGAACTACCATGCATCGAAAATATAGGAAAATAACATGATCAAAATGACTTGCCTTGATGATAGTTGTCTTGATAGAGCGCTTCTAAGTAACATGCTTCGCACTCCGGATGATCTACCGATACAAACACAAAACACACCATAAACACTATAATGAAGCAACAAGTAAAAATAACATCACAAGTAAAAGTTTGCTAGGGCCTAAGTAAAAGAATTCAACACGCGTTACTAAGGCAGAAACTTGTTTCTGTTAAAAACTTTTTGAAACTTCTACCACAGTAAGATATAATCACTAGGAAGCAGTAGCAAAAGGAATCAACTCAAAATCATTTTTTAAACTCCTGGAATAGGCAAAACAAGGTTTAAACTAAATCTTATCTAACTTATATTTGAAAATTTCAAACATAGACAAATTATATGTTTTTAAAAACTTAAGAACACTTGGAGTCTACTGGAACAAGAATCAATATCATTGGACTTCGGGATCAAAATTTACGGACAAAACAAAGCAGGAACTTCTCTGTTTTGGCAATTAGACAGAAAAAAAAGAAGCTAACTAGCTAACTAACAGGGGGTATACGTGGCGCGCTGTGATAGGCTGCTGGGGTGTTTGTTGCAATCGTTAGGAGCAAATGGCCGAGGGCTAACAGAAACTACTGGCTAACCGTTTTAAGTGAAAAAAACCAGTGCGGTTTTCTGATCTAAACCGAAGGGGTATCCTAATCTAATCTACACCGTCGAATATGGATCTAAGGGATAACTAAGAAAAAAAGAAAAACAACAGGAGGAGGGAGCCTCACCGTGGCAGTGGCTGGCAACTCCGGCAGGGGTGGTGGTCGCCGGCGAGGGGAGGGGCTCCGGGGTGGTGGCGACGGAACGGGGGCGGCGGCGGCGGCTTCCTCTGGCGAGTGGCGGCGTCGGCGGAGTCGGGGGGTGGCTCGGGGTGCTGCTCCTAGGGAGGCTGAAGGTGGTGCTCGGGGCTGCTGCCGGCGTAGCTGCGGCAGGGGCTCGGGTGGGCGGTTCGGCGAGGGGGGCGTGGGAACGGAGTGCGGCGGCGGCTAGGAGTACTTATAGGCCGAGAGGGGGAGTGGGGAAGGAAGGGGGAGAGGGGGATCCGAGAGGATCTTTGCTCCAGGGAGCTCGGGTAGGGCTCGGGCAGAGTTTAGGAAGGAGGAGGTGGGGGGTGACCGTGGGGGAGGAGGGGTCGGCCAGGGGGCCCGCGTGGCAGTGGGTGGGACGGGGCTGGGGTAGGAAAGGGCGGCCGGCAATTAAGGGATTGGGATCCCGGGTTGTGGGGGTGGCGGCCCACGGCTATTAAACGCTCAGGCGATTGCCTACTAAAAAAAATGCTTTCCTAATAAAATCTTTTCAAAACAGAAAAAACAAAAGTGAAATAAAAGGAAATAAATCAAATATTTCATATAGAGTATTATATACCAAAAAAATCAGAAAAATATCGTCTACCCGAATAACATTTTTCCAAAGCAAAAATAAAAACTTTTAAAAAATGTTTTTTTTCAGAAATTCCTCAAAATGCTTTATTTTCTTTTTGCAAATGATCTTTGGATTTCTTGGCTCCAATATTTCAGAAATTGCCCGCACTTTGGAGGGTCATTTTCCTCCGCTCTCTCTTGCGTGCACGAGAGTATTTCCCCGGGCATTTCTCGTGCGAGGAAAAAGATGGAAATGCAAATCAAAAGACGAAAGAATTCAAGTGCCAAATTTATTTCAATCAATATGCATAGATGCTTAGCTACAATGTAAAACATTCCCAATTAGGAAAAATTGGGATGTTACAAACCTACCCACCTTAAGATGAATCTCGCCCTCGAGATTCGGGTTGGTTAGAAAATAGGTGCGGGTGGTCTCGACGAAGATCCTCTTCTCGTTCCCAGGTGGCTTCTTCCTCGGTGTGGTTGGTCCACAACACCTTGCAGAACTTGATGATCTTGCTGCGGGTAACTCTGTTGGCAGTCTCGAGAATCCTGACGGATTTCTCCTCATACGTCAGATCACTGTCAAGCTGTATGGCCTCTAGGGGCACTGTATCTCTCAACGGAACATCGGCCATCTCAGCGTGGCATTTCCTCAACTGGGAAACATGGAAGACATCTTGAACTCCGGACAATCCTTCCGGCAGTTCCAGTTTGTATGCAACTCCGCCTCTACGTTCAAGAATTTTGTAGGGGCCAATGAAACGAGGTGCTAATTTTCCTTTCACACCGAATCTCTTGATTCCTCGAAGTGGAGACACCCGAAGATATGCTCGGTCTCCCACTTTGTACGTTACTTCCTTGTGTTTGCTGTCAGCATAACTCTTCTGCCTAGACTGAGCTATCTTGAGTCGGTCACGAATTAGCTTGACCTTCTCTTCAGAATCACGGATAAGGTCGGGACCAAAAATTTGTCGGTCTCCAACTCCATCCCACATCAACGGTGTTCTGCACCTCCTTCCATATAGAGCTTCGAAAGGGGCCATCTTCAAACTGGTCTGGTACCTGTTGTTGTATGAGAACTCGGCATAAGGTAAATTGTCATCCCAAATAGACCCATAGTCTAGTGCGCAAGCTCTCAACATGTCCTCCAGAATCTGATTAACTCTCTCGGTATGTCCATCTGTCTGTGGGTGAAAAGCTGTGCTGAACTCTAATCTCGTTCCCAAGGTTTCATGCAGTTGGTGCCAAAATTTTGATGTGAACTGAGTCCCTCTATCTGACACAATGCTCTTCGGTACTCCGTGCAGACATACGATCCTCGTCTTATATATCTTGGCCAGCTTGGCACTCATGTAGGTAGTCTTCACAGGAATGAAGTGAGCTACCTTGGTCAAACGATCGACCACAACCCAAATGGAATCATAGGCAGAACGGGTCCTGGGTAATCCTGTGATGAAGTCCATACCAAGCTTTTCCCATTTCCCCTCGGGTATTGACAGAGGTTGGAGCAAACCTGCTGGCTTCTGATGCTCGGCTTTTACTCGCTGACAAACATCGCATATTGCTACAAACTCGGCAATGTCTTTCTTCAATCCTGTCAACCAGAAACTTTCTTTCAGATCCATATACATCTTGGTGTTGCCGGGGTGTATCGAGTACGGGGAATAATGGGCCTCCTGAAGTATCAACTTCCTGAGTTCGGGATCATTGGGCACATAGATGCGATCCTCAAACCATAAAGTTCCGTGTTCATCCTCACGAAAACCTTTAGCCTTCCCGTCTTCCATTTTCTGCTTAATCTCAGCTATCTCCTTGTCTGATTTCTGTGCTTCCCGGATCTTTTCTGTCAAAGTGGGGTGAATTTCCAGTGTGGCAACAAATCCTCTTGGAACTATTTCCAATTTGACCTCTCGTAGGTCATCGACTAACTCCTGGGGTAATCCTCCAGCTGTGAGTGTGTTCACATAACTCTTGCGGCTCAACGCATCGGCTACAACATTTGCCTTGCCTGGGTGATAATGCAATCTCATGTCATAGTCCTTGATCAACTATAGCCATTGCCTCTGTCTGAGGTTCAACTCCTTCTGCATGAAAATATATTTCAGGCTCTTTGATCAGTGTAAATATCACAACTATTTCTGATCAGGAAATGTCTCCAGGTCTTGAGAGCGTGCACTACGGCTCCTAGTTCCAAGTCATGTGTGGCATAATTCAACTCATGAGGTCTGAGCTGTCTGGATGCATAGGCTACAACTTTGCCTTCTTGCATGAGCACTCCTCCGAGTCCTTGACGAGAAGCGTCATAGTAAACCTGGAAATCCTTCCGAATGTTCGGCAATATCAGCACTGGGGCTGTAACAAGACATTTCTTCAGATCTTGAAAACTGGTTTCACATTCCTCAGTCCAAATATACTTGGATTCCTTCTTCAATAACTCTGTCATGGGCTTGGCGATCTTTGAGAAATTCTCAATGAACCTCCGGTAATATCCGGCAAGTCCGAGGAAACTGCGGATCTCCTTGACTGAAGTGGGTGCTACCCATTCGGTGACTGCTGCGACCTTGGCAGGGTCCACTGCTATTCCTTCTCCTGAGATGATGTGTCCGAGGAATCCGACTTCCTTCAACCAAAACTCACATTTGCTAATCTTTGCATATAGCTTATGCTCTCGAAGCTTCTCCAGAACTAGACTCAGGTGTTCCTTGTGTTCCTCTTTGTTCTTGGAGAATATGAGTATGTCATCGATGAACACCACGACAAACTTGTCCAAGTATTCCATAAATACCTTGTTCATCAGATTCATAAAATATGCCGGAGCATTAGTTAGTCCAAATGACATGACCGTGTACTCATACAAGCCGTACCGAGTGGTGAAGGCTGTCTTGGGTATATCCTCTTCACGAATCTTCAACAGATGATACCCGGATCGAAGATCGATCTTTGAGCATACGCGAGCTCCAACTAACTGATCAAACATATCATTGATCATCGGCAAGGGGTACTTGTTCTTGATGATCACATCGTTCAATGCACGATAATCGACAACCATTCTCAAGGACTTGTCCTTCTTTTCAACCAAGAGCACTAGGGCTCCCCAAGGTGAAGAACTTGGGCGAATATACCCTTTGTCCAATAACTCCTTAATTTGCTTCTTGATTTCTATCAAGTCATTCGCGGGCATCCGATAGGGTCTCTTGGATATCGGGGTTGTTCCGGGTAATAGCTCAATCAAGAACTCAATCTCTCTATCGGGTGGCATGCCCGGCAATTCCTTCGGAAATACATCTGGGTACTCCTGTACAATCGGTACTTCCTCCTGGACTACTCCCGTGAGAGAGTTTACTCGCTTACTCCGTGTCGGGCGCTGAGACACGTACTTAATCTGCTTCTGCTCGGGGGTGGTGAGCAAAATAGACTTAAGGGCACAATCAATATTCCCTTCATACTTGGCCAACCAATCCATGCCTAGGATTACATCCAATCCCTGGGACTCTAATACGATGAGGTCGGTGGAAAATTATGGTTCTCGATGTTGAGACTCAAAGCATGGCATCCTATCCCGGCTGTCATCATGCCTCCTGGGGAACTGACCTTAATAGGCTGGCTGAGGGTTCTAGTTGGCAAACTATACTTTTCCACAACTACCCTTGATATGAATGAATGTGTTGCACCAGAATCAAAAAGTACCAATACTAGACGTGAATTTAGCAAAAACTTACCAACCACAGTATCGGGGTGATCATAGACCTCTTCAAGATCAATGTGGTTCACCTGAGCTCGAGGAAAAGGATTGGGCTTCTTAGCTGCAGAGTTGCCGTTGCCATTTCCATTTCCCTGCTTGTTCTGGGGACATTTAGTGGCATAGTGTCCCGTCTTCTGACACTTGAAGCAGGTGATGTGATTCAGATCCTTCTGTGCTGGAGCTGAATGCTGCTGAGTGCCAGTACCACCATTCTTGAAGTTGCTGTTGTTGCGGTGGTTCCTATTTCCTCCATGGTTGTGGCCTCCATGGTTGTGCACTGGGTGGTTATGCTGAACGTGTCCTCCAAACTTACCGGATCCAGTCCCGGTATTCCCTGAATAGGGGGTGTAGCGAGGCTTCTGCTGAGTGCCGGAGTTGAACTTTCCAATCCCATACTTTCGCTTGCGGTTCTCCATCTACTGGTGTTTCCCCTCCAAGATGAGGGCCTTATCAACCAGCTCCTGGTAGTTGTTGAAGGTGGCTACAATCAACTGAAGGCTCAGCTCATCATTGAGTCCCTCCAAGAATTTTTCCTGCTTGGCCGCATCATCGGCCACATCTCCAGGTGCATAACGGGCGAGCATGCTGAATTCATCGACGTATTGAGCCACAGAGCGATTCCCCTGGCGTAAGTTGCGAAACTCACGCTTCTTCAGACTCATTGCACCAGCTGAGACATGTGCGGTGCAGAAGGCTTGCTTGAATTGCTCCCAAGTGACTCCAGCAATGGGATAAGTGGTGGTGTAGTTCTCCCACCAAGCAGCTGCAGGGCCTTCAAGTTGATGCGCGGCAAAACGCAACTTCTCAGCTTCAGAACAACCAGCAGTGATAAGTTCACGCTCCATCTTGCGGAGCCAATCATCTGCCACAATGGGCTCAATGCTACTGCAGAAAGTTGGAGGGTTCAACCTAAGGAAACGGGTGAGATTGTCAGCCTGGGGTGGATGATGGTTGTTGTTATTGTTCTGGTTATGGATGATCATCTGCATCAGGGTGTTTTGTTGCTGGATCAACTGGGTGAGTTCTGGCGGAAAGTTGGACTCAGGGGCGCGTCTTGGAGGCATCTGATGTTTGTGGAGGGGTGAGATTAGCATAGAACAATGGTCTAAGAGTAATTACACTACCCATATGAAATGCAACAAACAAGTATCACACCACACATTTATTCAATACCATCACAAAGGTTCACACGAGGATACAAAATTCGATAATCCTAAACATCGGCCTAAAACGTATAACGATAAAGTAAATTTGGTGGTCTAGTCTAAGTGTCCTCCTCAGAAAAGCATGGTGGTGGGTCCTTCCGTGGAGCTTTCTACATAGTCCTCGTCGTTGCTGATCAAGGGGGCTACGTCTCCTTCGGGATGAAGGTTCTCGCCCATGTCCAGTTCCTCCTCCAGGTATGCAACTCGAGTCTTCAGCTTCTTGATCCGCTCCGGAAAGTCCTTCACCTCCAGTTCATGTTCATAGTGGGCTTCCCGGGCTGCTTCTTCAAGTTCAAGCTCGCGGAGTGACAGTTGCTTGATCTTCCTGGCGTCCTTGATCACACGATGCTCCAGAGTCCCGCTGTGCTTCTCCAAGTTCTGAGCATAAGACAAGAGAGCGTCCTTGGTCTTGCTTGAGATCATTTCTCCGTCTTCGTTTCTCCGGGATACGGTGAATAGGTCTGGAGAAATAGGGCAGCCTTTGTATTCTTTCTTGATACGTCCGAGGGCACAATGGATCACCATGTCCCTTCCGAGAATCCAGTTGGGTGCGATGAACTTGAAATCCATCGGCTCAGTGCGCGGCTGGAATGTCCTTCCGGGAACGTGCACCTCGATCCTGTAGCGTGAATCCTCCGGGTAAGACGAAGTTGGCTTCCCTGTGATAGTCGGAAGAGCAATCCTCAAGTCCTTGGGGATCTGCACCAGCTCCTTTCCGAACGGCATAGTGGCGTCGGGCTGGCAAAACTCCGTGAACTTAACAGGGATGAAGGTGGCCATCTAAAACATTGGAAAATCGGAGAGAAGTCAGAAATGATCAGAAGAGGAAATAGAAGATTTAAAGACATAAGAGAAAATAGTTTTTCTTCCTAAGGCTTTTCCATTCCTAGACGTTACGTCCTAAGGTCAGCGTGTGCTCTGAATACCATTTCTGTAGCGACCCGACTCAAGACGAGTCAAGCCTCTGGTGTTTCCGTACCATCCCAAGATCATGCCGGTACACACTCAGTACATAATGTATATATTCAAGAGTTCAATCACACAACTTTATTAATCGAAATCTCATAAAGAGTACTTTATTACAATAAAGGATTACAATAAAGTGGCTGAAGGCCATCTCATGAGATATCTAACGAAGACTAGCGGAAGCATCAGGTAGACGAGTCCATCCGACTCCAAGGGCATGTCGCTGAGCATAGATCGTAGCCTCACTCCTGATCGGAAAAGTACTCTGCAACATGATACGTTGCAGCCATGTAGGTCAGCATATTGAATATGCCGGCAAGTCATCAAAGAGAGGAGTAAAATAATAATCAACTATCTCTACATGCATATTTGGCCGGTGGGGCTAAGTTTTGCATAAAGCCAGTTTTTATCCTACAACAAGAGGGGCTGGAAGCAAAATATTACTACATTGTTTGTTGTTAACGAGATGATTCCGCCAACCAATTCTCGTACCCGAATAGGTGTTAACAAGCACATCATTATTAAGTTGTGTCGAGAGTGCAGGGGAATCGATTAGGTTGGGCACTCTACAGAGTTTTGCACACGTTCCCCACAAGATTTGATCGCCTCCGGGTTTGTCCTCGCACTTCAGGGTGTTTGAAGACCGGATGATCAAAACATGTTCTTTCAACGGGTCCCTCCGAATCCCTGTCGGTGCCCATCCATTCCTACCATTCTTCTACATCTGCTAGCACCACCTGTCCAGAGTCGCCGCATTGTCCAACCAAGCCAGAGCCCATAATGACTTGTGGCTGTGCAGGTAAGCCTTGAGTCTTGAAGTCTCCGTCCGTCTCTTCGAGCCTGGGTGAAGCTTTCCGCAGGATGTCATGGCCTCTCCAGCATCCCGGGCATCCACTCGGTTCTCCAGGGAGCCGATCAACCGTCCTTCACCCAGAGCTGCATTGCGTCCGAGGTCTTGAAAATCTTGTCTTAACCGGTCTTGATTATTTAATCAACCTCGCATCACTCGTGTTACACACTCAACCGAAAACCCGTCTACTCAAGCATAGCATTAAGAAATTGTCGTCCCGGGGCCATGTATCGGGGTTGTTGTGTGCCTACCACATGATACTACAACTTATACTAAAGTTTCCAAGTCCCTAGGCAGCATGCAATTGGGCAAAGAAAGGTGAACTACCAGGCATCGAAAACATAGGAAAATAACATGATCAAAATGACTTGCCTTGATGATAGTTGTCTTGATAGAGCGCTTCTAAGTAACATGCTTCGCACTCCGGATGATCTACCGATACAAACACAAAACACACCATAAACACTATAATGAAGCAACAAGTAAAAATAACATCACAAGTAAAAGTTTGCTAGGGCCTAAGTAAAAGAATTCAACACGCGTTACTAAGGCAGAAACTTGTTTCTGTTAAAAACTTTTTGAAACTTCTACCACAGTAAGATATAATCACTAGGAAGCAGTAGCAAAAGGAATCAACTCAAAATCATTTTAAACTCCTGGAATAGGCAAAACAAGGTTTAAACTAAATCTGATCTAACTTATATTTGAAAATTTCAAACATAGACAAATTATATTTTTTTAAAAACTACCGAGAAATTGAAGTCTACTGGAACAAGAATCAATATAATTGGACTTCGGGATCAAAAGTTATGGCCAAAACAAAACAGAAACTTTTCTGTTTTTGCAAT